>NC_054534.1:52516594-52816594 GCF_017654505.1 Polyodon spathula | reverse complement strand
TAATTGATTCATTGAATACTTACCAGAAAATAAAATCCCCATAACACCAGTCATTTACTTTGTGTATTCAAACTGGTTACCTGTTAACTCAAGCTCTGCAGTGGAAGGGTTATAAATTACCTTGTGCTCAAGTGAAGAAACTGTGGATTCACTTCGTCATCATTTTGTGGACAAACCACTTTTAAGGGGAGAGTAATGTATTAATTTAAAAATGCTAAGCACTTGAGTTTTGCTGTAATATATGTGTATACAATGTGCTGTATCATTATGACTGAGCTGTCTCTGAGTACAGAGGTTAAAAGTTGGTCTTAAATCATGTTCAGGTCTATAATTTGACAACAATGTATTTGAAAAACCCAGTTCTTACTTTTCCTTATTTATTAAATATCGGCCCACTGAGTTCTCAATGTGTTCTAAGGGAAAATAATTTGTAATTTTAGAAATGTGATCTACTTGCAGGCCAAAAGGAAAAAAAAAAAGGCAACATAATGGCAATTTCTTTTTTAAAATGCTGTTTTACACTCATTTTAAAGAAATGCTTATGTGGCAGGATACATAAAAAAAAACGAAAACCATAATGCCTGGTAAATCACCTCTGTTAGGTCTTATTGCTTAGGTATTATTCATGAGATTATCCTTGTGGGTAATAAAAAATATATTTGATATCTTAAAAAAAAAAAAAAATCTTATACCTGCTTATCTTGCAGATTTTGGAGTCATTTCTAGATGGCAGTGGATCTAAACACTGCTCTCTTTAACATTTTTTTAAATATCCCTGGCATTTCACATTAACTGATTTTTGATTTTCATAAATTTTGCACACAGAGGTTGATTTAATCAGCCTATACCCCACCAGGAAAGCCTGTGGATTTCAGTTACCAACATTTCTGTTAATGTGCAAACTTAATTTAATAATGTCTGCGATTGGTTTATAGATAATATTTTAACTCTTATTCACAAGAGAACCTTATCCATGATACTCAGCATGTAGCAAAAAATGGCCCATACTAATGTTTATTTAATGCAGTTAATGTAATGTTTCCTTCTTGGCTGTTGTTGAGGAATGCAGGTGGGTTTGTGTTTTTCTTTTTTTTAAGATCAACATTGAAAAATGTATAACAAAATATGTACTGCAGACTTGGGGTATTGTATCAAAACAAGACCTGTATGCCTCTGTGGGTTTGCTGGAAAGTGGTTGTCTTCAGAAGCTAGGCATAGCCTACAAGGAGTTGTTCTGCAATGCAATTAAAAGACACACAAATGAAATGCATGATGCATATTTGAGGGAGAACACATTTGAACTCCTCATGTACAGTTTTCTATTATAGGCATTTTTTTTTTTTTTTTTTTTTATAATAAATGTTGTAAACTGTAAGTAACACAGAATCCAAGGATGTTTATATAGACTTGTATTGTTTTGTACTTGTTTTTAAAAATACAGTGCAAGCATGGGAGCTTTACAAGTACTATATGTCCCAGTTTCAAATTAAATGGGTTTAAATATGGTAATGTAAAACAACAATAAAACCCAACATTTGTGAGTCAAATTGTGTTATGGGGGAAATAGGAGCCACGACCTTATGTTGTAACCGATTCCGCACTATAGCTGGTCTCCTTATAATGGGGTAGCACTGTAGTTCCAGCTGTATTGGCTTTTACAAATTTCTTGTATTAATTCAAATTTAAAAGAAAAGCAAAAAAACAACACAATAAACTAAACAGAACACCATCTAATAATCAGTAAACAAAACATTTTAGTGTTGCATGCGGTGCAGGACAATTTCATAATATTTCCAGCTGTACAGATACATTCATTTTGTTTTGTAAATCAGAATCATAACCATACACATACTTTACAAGTGTACCACTGCATTACACTGACATGTAGAACAAGTTACAGTATGTATTAAAGTCATTCAAAGTACTCCTTTCAAACTCAGTGTTTTCTACATCAGGCCATAAACTATTTTCTCCTCTACCAGCCTGTTTTTCTTTCGCCATTTAAAGCTTGTCTTTGTTTCATCTCCAGTCACGTACTGTTTTACCAGCATTGCGATTAACATGTATTTCGGCAAATTCAACAACATGCAATTTCAGACCTGTTTAGTAGCATTTTCAGTTTTTGTCTGACTGTCCTACAGTATCCAGTGTCAAAGTCACCTGCATAATTATAGCATTGCAGTTACAACAAACAAAAGACTTGATCATTTCACTCGGCTTTCTAACCAATAAATCAGATGCTAGTTAACATGAGCAGGAAAAGAATGCACCCACTGCTTGTCTGTGGCAGAAATACTGTAAGGCAGGGTGTTTGGTGCAGTTTCATTGATAAACTTAAATAATGTTATTAACTATATGTGTTACAAAATTTTCATTATTGAATCGGTTATCCAGTATTTATATTGATGTAATAATGAGGAATGGAATCGTTTGAAAAATCAATTTTCGATCTAATCGTAGCAGCCCTAATAAACAGTATGCTTTTATAAATAAAACAAAATGTAATGTATATTTTTTGTGGGCCTGTCACAAAGATGGCTGCAGTGGGTGACGTCACACCAGAACCAGGAACCGAATGAACAGACAGAAGATAAAAGGTCACAAGACAAACAAAACACAGGATACGGCACTTAGCCAAAATAAAGAGACAAACAAAACAGACTACACAGACAAACACGATGAGCTGATATTATTATTTACTATCACTATTATTATTACCTCCATCTCCAATCCCGTTCTCCACTCACTGAACACACAACCCCGAGTGAGTGAAAACATGCAGCTTTTATGAGGCTGTACCGAGATTCGACTGCTAATCAATCATTCACTTGGAGGCACAACTGCATGTGAGTTAATGAAGTGCAATTCCCCGTGCTCGCATATTATTACATTTTACCAGCACGTGAAGTGCTGTGCAATCCTCGTGTCTAAATACAAATATACATTTTAAACTACTCATGTTACACAGACCCATTTATATCCCGTGTACCAATGACTATACACCAACATTAACACACTACATGCAACATACAACACAAAAAAACACAGGGGTGGGGCAACATTGCCACAGGGCCCCTCTGACGTTTTTTGGACAAACGAAATGTAACATCTAAAACTAAATAAAACTAAATGCAAATATAAAATGAAATAAAACGAAAAATCACCATGAAGCTAAAATAGAATAACATTTTTAAAAAAATTGGGAGGTTTATACAAAAAATACTTTAAATAAATATTTGCAATCATAGTTGTCAAAGCTCAGCCATTACCATAGACACAGTCTGAAGGGAAATGGAAGCTCTGACTAGCACTTGGAGCAAGTCATGTGGGAATTTAAAATTGTGATGGAAAAGAAGAGATGTTTGTTTCTAAAATGCCTAAACTGTGCATAACAATTAAACAATGCTGCAAAGAATTTGAGCATGAGGGGATTGTGCAGCTGACTCTAACAAAAGAATGATGTGCAGATTTTGCGAATGTCAGCTGGAATGGGAGTCAAAAGATACCATCGTTAAGCATCATTAGCTTATTTATTTGGACAGATGAACCCGCTTTATATCATGATTGCCGTGCAGGCGTAATTCTTGATATAAAGGGGATCATGATATAAACCGGGTTTTATGTTTGCCCATGACAGCACATTACAAGTGTGAGAAAAAAAGAAAGAAAACTAACGTAAGGTTGCGGATGCAACCCCGGTTCTCTGAAAGAGAAAATAGCCACTAATGGGTATCGCCGTCAGGTGATAGGATTATGCTCAGCTTATTCTAAAAGCTGCCTTTAGGCCTCCAAGGCTCTGACCTCAGCGCCCCACCCCTCGGGTGCTGAATGACTATGCAGAACGTAGGAAGCCCAGTCTCTTTTGCTTCAGGCCGCAAGGGCTACTGAAGCGACTTCGCTGCTTGATGGCTATTTTCTCTTTCAGTGAACTGAGGTTGCATCCGCAATCTTATGTTCTCTTTCAATTCGAAAATAGCCATCAACTAATGGGTACTGTGTACCAAAGCGGTCGCGAGGGAGACCATGTGGCAGTAGGACAGGATCAGTCTACATGTAAAAAATACATGGAACAGCGCCTCAGCGCCTGTTTTGAGACATATGTCCTAACACTGTTCTATGAACAGAGGGTCTTTAACAGTACAATATCGTACCAGGATACTCTTACCACATGGGCAAACATGAGTACAGCAGTCTAATCCAGACTAACACTAAGTGATCTCTTCCACTGGTGTAATAGAATCTAGACCGAAGCTCTAAAAAGTGGAGCAGAGGAATCCAGCACATTCAGTCTGTAGAACCTCATGAAAGTGTGTGGCATAGCCCAGCTAGCCGCAGCACATATTTCAGACACTGGGACACCTCAAAAGAGGGGCCAGGACGTTGCCATACCCCTGGTAAAATGCACCTTCATTACCCCGAGGAGAAAGGCCAGCAGAAGCCAGAGCAATGGCGTCCACTATCCAATGGGACAGGCGCTGTTTAGACAATGCCTGACTCAGAGCCATCTACTGCACAGATTGGTTCACGTGGAACGGGGATATTCCATGAGCTTCACATCCACAGTGTGGAGTTGCTCAAATGGGGCTTTTGTAAGGGCTTCCAGCACCACATCAGGGTGCCACGAGGGGAGGCTAGATGTCCTGGGAGGACGCAGCCACCTCGCACCCTTAAGAAATTGGGACGCCAGGAGAAATGGTTTCCAGGCGATAACCCCTCTATGCGCGTGTGACAAGCAGATATGGTTGCCAGGTACACCTTCAATGTGAAATGGGACCTACCGTCATCTAATAGTTTCTGGAGAAACTGTAAGATAACTGCCATGGGGCAGGTAACTGGGTCCTGGCCACTTGGAAAAGGTGTGAGGAGCAATGACAAGTCAAAGGGGAGTACACTGTACTCGTAGAACCTGCCCTGAAATGTGAAGCAAAGGTATTTTCAGTGCCCGGGCCTGATGGGTATGTGAAAGTACGTATCCTTCAGGTCCACGGTAGCAAACCAATCGCCCGGCCGAATAGCCTGGATGACATGGCGGTGCATGAGCATCTTGAAATGTAACACCCGAAGGTGTTTGTTCAGAAGTCTCAGATCCAAGATAGGGCGGAACCCGTCGTCTTTCTTGGGCACTAGGAAGTGCTTTGAATAGAAACCCTCACTGCAAGGAGAGGGATCTACTTTGCGAATAGCATGCTTCAAAAGAAGCACCAGGATTTTTGTGTTGACAGCTGCATGTTGGAGAGGGTCCTTCACTGCAGTTACTATCACCTTCATGAAGGGGGGTGGCTTTAACTGGAACTGAAGGCTGTAACCAGCCTGCATAGTCTTCAGCACCCAACTGTCGTTGATGCTGGTTTGCCAGTATAGTAACTGAGAGACAAGACTGCTGTGGCCCTTCAGGGATGCTGAGCCTTAGGCCACGTGGGGGGGGGGGCAGTCGCGGGACCCTTGGGTCGCTGCTAAATGTCACCCCCCCTCGGGTGCCAGTTGCCCCTCTTTAGGAGCTAGAGCGGGACTGGGCGGAGGCTGTCGCCCCCACAGAGGGGAAGCCCTAGCAGGCAAGGCGGGCTTCCGTGGAAGGAGCTGGGCATACTCCCTTGATGCCTCCCTGGTCTTCAGAGTCCTCTGAAGCATCTCCTTCACTGCAGGGTCAAAAGTATGGCTCGGAGTGATAGGGGTGTCTAGGAGAGAAGACTTGTCGTGCTAATGAACTCTAACCTGGTTCAGCTCTTGTCTCTGAGCCTCCGTGACCATATCAGGGAGCTCCTTAATAAGGATGGCCTGACAGACAGAGAGCATGCTCGACACATTAGAAAGCCGTCTTCTTGAGGTACGTCTCTGTTGTCCAACACTGTCTGTTCGGACATTATAGGTCCTTGGCCAGTCCAATACCCGGTGCCTGTATGAGGGCCGCAATGGCGGAGTCCAAAGGGGAAGGCTGCCAAGCCGGCACCCTCCGCTCCCTGCATGGAAGAAAAACCCGAGTTCCAGCCATCATGCTAGGTGCTGACGCTGGGTTGGACCAGGAAGACTGGACCACCCTGACAGTGGGGGAAAGGGGGCGGTGTCCTGTCATGTACTGGCTTAACCGAGGGAAACCAGGAGCCCTGGGGCTCCTCGTCTCTGGGCCATTCCACCCATAGACGTTGAGCCGCTCACTCAACCAAAGCCTCAAACGCTGGCCCTGGAGATACCTCCTGTTCCTGCTGCAGCTCATCCACTGAGTTGCAAGAAAACCCCTCCTGCACAAGCTCCTCGTCACCAGATGCCTGCTGAGAGAGGATGTTCTTTTCATAGTCTGAGATGGTCTCAGGCTCAAGCTCAAGCTCAGACTCAGCAGTCGGAATGAGCGGCCGGGTAACCGGCGCAGCTGTGGTGCCAGGGGCCGACAACATACTCATCATGAGTGACTGTTGTCCCATCACCACCTCCATGAAACAACTAATCTGGTCCGTGAGGGCCGAGATCCTGCTAAGTTGTTTGTCCCTAGGGGACTGCCTATGAAGGACTTGTTCCTCGCTGGAGATTAAATGTGCTGCTTAATGTACTCTTGAAGCCTTCATTTGAGCCCATGCATTCAGCTTAGCTGAAATATTTATCGCTCAAGCGACTGTTGCTTGCTATCACCTTCGCAAAGCAGGTGAGCAAGATGTGTGCACGCTTCCGCACGGGAGGTGAACACTCCTTAGGAGGGGAGCGCCATAGCTGCCCCACGTTCCTGGTAGGTGAGTGAAAGAGTCGCCCGAGAGACGGGGAGGGTGATCGGGATAGCTGCAGGCAGACAGAAGATGATGCTGTACCACCTGAAGGGGGAACAAACTCACAATGAGATCCCCTGCTAAAAGGAGATCCCAGCCCCACTGCCCTTTTGGCTCTTGCCTTTAGGACCCGCCTCTGGAACTTCCCGCAGATAGCGCAGAATGCTGTGTCGGACAGGGCCGAAGCAGCATGTTCTGGACCCAGGCATGAAACACAGAATTCATGCGGGTCCTCTGGGGGCATGTTCCGGCTAAAAGAGCCGCATTCATGGAAACCCAGCATTGTAGGTCCTTGGCCGGTCCAATGCCCGATGTCTGTACGAGGGCCGCATTTGCCCGGGTTGCACAGGGCACAGGAGCGGGTATGTGCACGGGGTGCACGGGCACAGACGAGATGTGCACCGATGAATGCACAGGGTGCTCGGATGCGTGGGTGCATGGGCACCGATGTGCACGGAGAGCGCACAAGCCACAGGTGCACAGATAGATGTACCGGCACGAATGTGCACAGGCACGGAAGTGCACAGGTATGCAAGGGATGCACGGGCAAGGGTGTGCGTGGGGTTCACGGACCCGCAAGTGTACGACTATGCACGGGGTGCACAGGCACAGATGTGCACCGAGCACAGGTGTGCCTTGTGTGCATGGGGTGCATGGGCATGGTGCCGGGTGTGCATGGGCACAGATGTGCAGAGGTGTGCATGGGGCACATGGGTGTGCACGTGTGCAGGTGTCGCTGTGAGGGTGTGGCAAGACACACTTGGGGAATAATCCCTCAGAAAACTCGTTGCTGTAGTGTTCCGTCTGGCCCAGGGTCAACACACACACACCTCGTGTTTCTCTCCGAAAGAAAGATAAACAAATGTTAGTACAAGTAATAAAATATACAAGTAATAACAAAATAATAATAATAGTAAGCAAAGACTCAAAGAGTCAGCAAACTGAAAAGAGCGAGAACACTCGAATAAGCGACTCAGCCAAGTGCTTAAGGGAAATGCCAGCCTGCACGGCGAATACGAGAGCTAAAGGCGGGCGCAAAAATCAGCTGAGCCCAGTGAATTTCCCGCATTCACGAACGTAACTAGGTTTTTTCAGTGAGATAAACCCGGGGAAGGGGCAGCCGCCGGCTTCCAGTGCACAATTAAGGCAACGGAGGGTACAAACACTGAATTTTTTTAACAATAAGAGTGTTGTAGGACAACAAATAAATTACACTCAATCCCCATCAGCAGCTGAAAGCAAAAGAGGCTGAGCTTCCTATGCTCTGCATAGTCATTCACCACCCGAGGGGCAGGGCGCTGACATCAGAGCCACAGAGGCCTAAAGGCAGCTTTTATATTAAGCTCAGCATAATCTTATCACCTGACGGCAATTTTCATTAGTTGATGGCTATTTTCGAATTGAAAGAGAACTTTGAATTAAAGAGCAGTGTTTTAATACTGTAAATTTAGTCGTTCTTTACATTTAATCAAATGCATATGGTTTACTGCATGACAAATACTGGAACAAATCTGTTTTTGTCATCTAAAAAAGGCATGAATTGTCGACTTATGAGAGCTATAAATACTTGTTTTTTGTGTGTGCATTTGTATAAGAGTGACTTAAAATTTGGTGAGGGTGTTTTGGAACTGAACTGTATCTTGTTAAGGCTGCACAAAATGTCAGTTTATCAGCCGAGAGGATTATTGGTTGTTAGTTGCGTTGGAAATGAATTATATCCTGTGGTTACTTAAAGCCCGGCCACACAATAAGCAGTTTTGTGAGATGATATTAAAGAGGTCATTTCTCAAAGAATCTATGGTGCATGGAGAGTGGCTTTTCAAAAATCGTTATAATAAACAGGGTATAATATTAAACGAGATGATATAAAATAAATGGGTTCATCTATATTTTGTATTTGTATGCTCATTCTTTATTTACTAGTGCAAACTTTGCGCTGGAGCAAATGCTGCTTTGGCTTTGAATGGATTTGAATGAATGAATCTGCTTTGTGTAGTGTTTAAATTCTGATAAACACCAAGCTTGTTGTATGCTGCTGCTTTTTTTTTTCTTTTAAATGGGTAGATTGCTGTATGTGCAATTATTATGACAGCCCCACAATAGTATGGCAGTGTAATTTATATATAATTTTTGTTTCTTATTGTATTTTTTATAGAGGATATGGGAAGTATTTACTGCAAATAGGCAGTTAATTAAAAAGACTATACGTTACCATTATGACATTTACATAAACATCAATATTAAAAATGAAAGATAAACTATCGGATACAGCTCAAAAGTTTTATTCAAGCATAAACATCTGCATAGCCAAAATTCCACATTTATATGAACAATTAAACATAAAAGGGTTTATTTTCTAACTTACCACATATAAAGCACTACTTCAAAAAATGAAAAACTATAATAAACATAAAAAAAAAAACTAGTGTGCAAACAGGTGAAAACAGGTATATGTAAATACAAAGCTGTAACAATGAAAGTAACATATGTTTTCTCTTGTGTGTGTGTCACTCGGTGCATCACAGAATCCAGGTTGAGCTGCTGCAGCCTGCTGCTTTGCGGTTTTATAATCAAAATGTTTCTGCTGAAGTGTTGTGGCTAGCTTCTGATGAAATCTCTCTGATATTTTCCCTGGTGCATTCCTTGTACAAAACAAAGGAATTGATGACTGCCAGGTCCAGTAGACATAACAACAGGCTTGTATATAAAAATAAAAGAGAATATTGTAGGTTATACTCAAAATAAAAATGACAGCTTTGGCGGTTCTAGGTGGATGGGATTATATCTTCCTTATTTTGGTGATCCTGCCTTTCAAATGTCATGGCTTTGGCTGCCTATGAAGGACTTGTTCCTCGCTGGAGATTAAATGTGCTGCTTAATGTACTCTTGAAGCCTTCATCTGAGCCCATGCATTCAGCTGAAATATTTATCGCTCAAGCGACTGTTGCTTGCTATCACCTTCGCAAAGCAGGTGAGCAAGATGTAGTCTTTCTCCTTAGCGAGAGCCTGCTTATTTTTTTTACAAAGGCCAGGGCAAAGGTTACACTCCGTACAATCCTGCCTTTTGTCGAAGACTATGGAACTGCAGGCTTCCTTCCACCTCCTTCTAGT
Organism: Polyodon spathula; assembly: GCF_017654505.1. Taxonomy (NCBI): domain Eukaryota; kingdom Metazoa; phylum Chordata; class Actinopteri; order Acipenseriformes; family Polyodontidae; genus Polyodon; species Polyodon spathula. The sequence continues at coordinate 52,806,731 of NC_054534.1, read as the reverse complement.
CTGACAGGGAGCTGTAGCTACATACGCTCTGCCCAGTTTTGTCTGTTCTAGGATGAAGGCCAATGGTCAAGCCTTGTCTAACCAGAGGCTGTCCAAATGGATAGCAGACATAGGATTAGTTTACATGCTCATGAAAATCGACTCTACAGTCACTATGCAGTTGTCACTCGAATACATCATGAAATAACAAAAGGACATCCTTTTGGCAACTTGACTTTAAGGGCAGGGTCAATCGTTTTCTCACGATAAAAATAGCTGTAAAAACCTGTGTAAACCAGAGCACGAATTGTGCTTGTATCTCATGAGATTTCAGCAGTCATGATCCTGTTCTTCTGACTTAATCTCACATAATCTCCAGCAAAATGAACAATTAAAACAGAAAAGCTGTAATTTTCTAACTTACGACATATAAAGCACTACTTAAAAAAATGAAAAACTAAAATAAAACAAACATTAAAAAAAATAAACAGGTTTATGTACACACAACACTGTAAAAACAAAAGTAATTTTTAATCTAAAACAAAAATAACATATGATTTCTCTTGCGTATCACTTGCAGCATAGAATCCAGGTTGAGCTGCTGGAGCGTTGCAGTTTTCTGATCTAAATGTTTCTGCTGAAGCACTGTGGCTAGCTTCAAAATAAAATCTTTATTCAAAATTAAAACATATACCTGTATTGTAAAAGGCAGCTCTAGTGTTAATGAAATTCTAAATATAAATTCTAAGTAGTAAAACTTAGTAGAAATTATGTTTTATGCAGTAATCTGCATTGGCATGGCCGATTTTTTTTTTTTTCCTAAATCAGAACTGCATAGCCACGCATTTCCTGAAAAGTATGGCAAACATATTGTGAGGAAAACTGTCATGACTTGTGCATGTAAACGGTGCCAATGTCAGGACTGTGTCACACGTGACCCTAAAACCCATCTTCCCTTGTACAAGGTGCTAGCACCTTTTTTTAAGTGAAAGGTGTATATGACCGAGCTAGACGGCTCTTTGATAGAACCAGCTTAATTCCTTTGAAGTTTCCACACTGATGATGCAGATGAAAATGTAAAGATGGGAGCCCAGTTAACAAGATTTAAGTTTTTTGCCGGTATCGTGCTTTTAAAGAATATCACGCACACCAGTGATGTACAGACCCACTGAGAGTAGAAGCAGGACAATCTTTGGTATACAAATTGAGCATTTGTGAAACTGCAACAATGTTAAAATATTGTAACAACTGTACTGTGTTTTAAAGAAATATAAAACCAGCACAGATACTAGTGCGGCAAATTATGAGCAGGATAATAGGATTCAAACTAAGAAACAGCAAGCAATGACCTCATGTTAGAAAAAAAAAAGCATGTCTGTGTGCCTTTGCTTATTAGTTCTTGGAAACCGGGCACACTTAAGACAGGGGCCTCTGTCATCTGAGTGCTACTCAGAGCTGGAAAAGAAAGGGAGTTTGAATCTTGCTGGAGCTGGGCTGACCTGCTTGACATGAACTGGATGTTGTAAACAAACTGTTGAAACACACTGCTCAGGATAATGTTATGACATACTCTGTGCTAGCTTATAAGTAATGCTGTAGGTTTCTGTATTTGAATATTCTATTATAACAGTAAAAAAATATTATTGGATCTTTGTAAGTCTGAGTAAGGAGCTGGGTTGAACTTGTTTACTGGTAACACCTATGAAATAAACTAAGTTTTCCTTTATCGCAGAGCTGCCGGCGCAGAAGCCTTTGTATCCCTGGGAGGCAAGTATTTCATTTAATAAAATTAGAAAAGTGTTCACAGTGAAAGTTCTTATCAGAAAAGCTGTAACTTTAATTGGGAAAAAGTTTAAGCCAAAAACATGGTGCCTCAGGTATTGCAAAGAAAAAGCAACGTTTGGACATAATTACATTTGAAACTAAAAAAAGAAGCATTGCACCTATTTAGGTTTTACTGTAATAGAAAAGTATTAACAAAAAAACTGTTAAGTCTAAAAAATAGACAATTCATTACAAACTGTGACCTAATTAAAAACCGCTGGTAGATGCCTGAAACTTGTCTTATTAGTAGACTTACTGAAAAAGGCCCCTCAGCATGAGAGACAACCTTGGACATTAGCAGATAAGGAAGGATGAATTTTGGCATCCCAAAGTGGGTTTTTGCTATGTATAATCTTTTATATTAACTAATATCATAATGAGGTCCATTACCTCATTATGATATCTATAAAATTAATGAGGACTTGGTAATAATGATTAGGATGAAGACATCCTTTTATCAGTAAGAGTACCGGTGTGAGCGGTTTTCGTGTAAGTCTGGCATGATTTCATGCAATGAATTTGGGAAAGTGCTTACTGTTGAGTTTTCTATCATTTTGAGTTCTTATCTATTGTCAAGGACTACTGAGGTGAGGGAAATTTGTTAGAGAGAGAAGCCAAGTTTGTTGACCACATAATTATAAGTAAAAAGCAGCAAGTTTACACACTGAAAAAGTATGATTTTACTGTTGAGAAGGAAATATATTTTATACAGCTGGGATAAAAACAAATATATATTTCCCGCATGATTAACATGCTGTGTTATTTAATTATTTTCCCGTGCCCACAAGTTTCTTATTAATTATTAAAATACAAGTGTGTGTGTAATTTTTATATATAGAGACACACACACATATATATACACATACATACACACACACACACACACACACACACGCACACTTGTATTTTAGTAATTAATGAGAACTTTGTGGTACCAGGAAATATTTTATGCCTGAAGATTACCTCAAGCAGAGAACACAAGGTCATATACAATTAGTTTTAAAGGAGTTACCTTGGCTTTTTAAATATATTATTCACTTAAAGATAAGAGCTGCCAAAATAGACCAAATGTTTAGATGTAATTAATAAATCTTGAATTTATATCTCACTTATATTGAAACATTGCTGTAAGGGATAGCTGGCCAACTTGCCCCCTCCAGAAAGCTCACTGTTCATTCCTTCAGGGAGATGGCAACTTCAGGGCTTTATTCCAGGGTGTATCTGTGCTGAACATTTGCTATGCAGCGGTGTATGCTACTCCCCATACCTTTACTAGGTTCTACAGACTTGGTTGTGGATCCTTGAAACCCTGCTTTTGGAACTAGAGTGGTAAGAGCGGCTTCTCAGTTGACCCTTACAACACAGACATAGAGGTGAGTTTCTCCCTCAGTTTTTTAGCCCTAGCTACATTTTACTGGAGTTCCGAATGGCAACTCACAAGGCAGCCTCTGACAAGTTTGATGCATATTATGAAATAGATGCTCGCTTAGAGGAGCAAGTTGCAGCTGAGATCTGGATGGTCGAGCGATCTGAGTAGTGCATTAAAATCTCAGTACCCGTAAAAGATTTAGGTTTGATTCTCACTTTTGACAAAGCAAGATTTGCAATTAATGTGCTGTGTTGTAGTGCGCTGTCTCCTGCGGTTGACCATATGATTGTTCTACACTGTGTTGTACGCTCATTGTGTCCTGCAGCTGACCATGTGATTGTTCTACAATGTGTTGTACGCTCATTGTGTCCTGCAGTTGACCATGTGATTGTTCTACACTGTGCTGTACGCTCATTGTGTCCTGCAGCTGACCATGTGATTGTTCTACATTGTGTTGTAGTACACTGTCTCCTGCAGTTGACCATGTGATTGTTCTACACGAGGGGTTCTCAAACTCGGTCCTGGAGACCCCCTGTGTCTGCTGGTTTTCATTCCAACCGAGCTTCCAGTTACTTAGACCCTTAATTAAACTGATAATTTGCTTAATTAGACATTTTTTTCTTGTTTTCAGCTCTTAAACAGTTGCAGTTCAAGTTACTTATAAAATGTTATAGCTAACATGGAATATGCAACTGTTCAAGAGCTGAAAACAAGTAAAAAGGTCTAATTAAGCAAAGTACCAGTTCAATTAAGGGTCTAATTAAATAAGTGAGAGCTCGGTTGGAATGAAAACCAGTAGATACAGGGGGTCCCCAGGACCGAGTTTGAGAAGCCCTGTTCTACATTTGTGTTGTACTCTCATTGACCATGTGTTTGTTCTGTTTTGTGTAATTGATTATGTGATCAAACATCTAACTTGAAAAGTTGTAGTGTGCATGCTCAGAACCCCAAATTTAAAATAGTTATAACTCAAAGAATTCATAATTCATATCGTTTGGGCGTTGGAGAGTGAAAAAAAAACAAAAAAACACATTACAAAAAAATATTTGTTTTGAATTTTTCACATCCGAGCGGTGCTAAAACATAAAATATATACGGTATAAAACAGTTCTAGTATTGGGTGTTGGCAGTTGGCAGGGGGACTTGTGATCCACAGTAGGCATCCATGAAACATCACTAGTTTATACTTTGCAGACATTAGACAGATGCTTTGCAAAGTTATGTTTAGATACTCTCTCTTTTTTAATCGTGTGTGTAGAGCCAAATCCTACATCAAAAGTTCTTTAACTTTTATCTCCTCTGATCAGTTTGAATGGACCATAAGGCAACTCCTGCCAGTTTGAGATAATTGTCAAAAACAATAAAGGTTTTAATCCTTTAAACCCATATTGTAATTCATCTAGCAGCACTCTCACCAGATGTTTGCCAATTATTGAAGGCATTCCTACCAGCTATGCTTATTGTGCAATAATATCCTGCTGTATCAAGGTCATCTTTTTGTATTACATTATTAATACCAGCTTTACATTTATCAAGTCCAAAGTATTTTAGGCATATTCATATCTCAAGGTATTGGAATTTTGACAAGTACAGTTAAATAGCACCGTGTGTGTGTGTGTGTGTATATATATATATATCTTCAGGCTCACTGATCACAGTTAATAATGAATGGCTATACTAATGCTCTAAACATCCATTACAGAATTGTTTATTTGTAGAAGCTGGTTATCTTGAGGCAATTGCTTAGGTAGATGTACTAATTTTTTATCTCACCAAGTTGCCATGAAAACAGAGCGCTGTATGAAACCATATATCCTTGTAACCTTCATGTACATACGTAGGTATATGCGAAATCTACATTTCTGTAATACAGTATACATATTATCGCTACAACAAGCACAAAACAGAGAAAATACATTCAAAATAAAATCATCCAAATCAAACAATGATGAGAACTCAAAAACAATGAGGTTCAGACCAATAACAGAAGAATTTAAAAAGGCGTTTTTAAAACAGCAAGAAAATGAAATCACAAGGGTAAAAAACTCTTAATATAAACCTCACCTCAAGTCATATTTGCTTTCAGTGGGAGAAACAAAATAAAATAACACAGCACTAAATATCAACTCAACATGTGCAAGATTATGGTACCAGGACTGGGGTACCTGTGCCTTTTAATTATGTCAGAATAGGTGGCAAAGGTGTAAGAGGAAAGCACAACAATGAAAGCTCGTTTGAATCACAACACTAGTATGAGTCTCTATAGAAATGCTTTCAATTACATAAGCACAAGCATCCAGATTCTAGTGGAAGCACAGGCAACGGGCATATGTCCTTCATCAGTAGGTAGCTTTGGAAAAGGTCGGCTAGCTCTGTGTTTTGTCCTCCAAGTATGCGTCTCAGTCTTGCTCACTAACCCACCTTTTTATCTGCCTTACTTCCTCTCTTAGTTGGAACTTCTCCAAGCAGCTACTTGGCTAAGACAAAGCAACAGGTGGCAGTAGGCTGCACCGACCTTTCAATTATTTCTCCCGATTCATATTCCCACAAATATTCAATGTACACTTAATTTTCTCTCCTGTATTAAATCTTGAATATACTTGGAATATGTTGACCTGGAATATGTTCTAGACTCTCTTGACTTGACAGGTGGTCAGCAACTCCTTACTTAACTCATGAGTTTGTTGGCAAAGAACATTGCATGCATAAAAATGTTCTGTTTTTGGTAGGAATGGGCAATAATACTGACACAGCGGTATATTGCGATATTCATCAGGCAGTAGAATAACCGATATTTCAACAACTATAACGGTATTTTTGGTTAAACTGATTCAGGGAAATGTCTACTGGAAAGCGTTAACTATTATCTCGAGATATAAACACTTCCCATGAACTCGTAATGCGAGCAAAGGGAACACAAAAGAAAATATGGCAGAAGCACACAGATGTTGAGCTGCTTAAATTCTGCAAAGCAAAGTCGGCATTCGACTTTTATGCTACTGTGCCTTGATCGTTGCTGCCAGAATGGCGGTTTTCCAAGAAAAAATTTGGCTTGTTTTGAAAGCACCTAGCAGGTAAATGTTGTCTGGTAGTTTGGTAATATTTTTTTTTTTTTACTTTCTATTCCTTTCAATTATGAGGTCTTCACCAGTACAGAACTTCAACTACCACAATGCACTGTATAGTATATCACATCTTCCCGTCCAATAAAATTACGAATTATACACACACATTTTTTATTCGTCACCAATAGAACTGGATAAGTGGAATTTTAAATGTTTTTACGTTTATTTTTAAAGACTATCTGCCGACAGTTTTGGACAGTTTTACACTATATTCTCAATATCCTTTTTTCCCCTGGACCTACCACATTTGATCTCAGATTAAAAACAGCAATTCTGGTACTCCAAGTTGTGAGAAAAAAACAAGCAAAGCATAAATCAATAAATAAATAAATAAATAGTTTTTAACATTACTTACCAGTATTGACTTATTTTTTAAAATAAATGTGTAGCACTTATTTATGCTTTTGTAATATGTATTAAATCTTTAAAGCAAGGTCAATTATTTATTTCAAACTCTGGGTCTCTACACTGACCGATATATAAAACAGGTTTTAACCCATGTTTATGTCCAGTCACAAGATGCACTTTTGAAAAACATGTCTAATATAAATTGAAAATAATTTAGAGAATTTTAAATAGCTTTCAAACCAGTCCTGTTTTTCTATTTTTCAAATTGGGAGCACATGCGTGTATAATTAAGAGAATCCATCTAAATTTTTACTGGGCATTTCATATGAGTTGAATTTGTCATATCACATTCTAATACTTTAAATTCCAAATAAATGACAAAAAGTACAGTTTATATATGTAGATTTATTTTGGTAGAAAAATATCAACAGCAGCATCATTCTGCATTGAATTCCAATATGTATTGCAATATTGCAATACATATCCTGTCCCAATACCCACCCTTAATTCTCAGCAAGAGTTAGACAATTAAATGATTATTATAATTATATTAAAATAGTAAAATGGTTAATACTGTATATTAGATGTGTTTATTTGAGAATTTCAGAGAATGTCAGCAATATCACACATGGTACAGCCAGTGGTGACGTGTAGGGGTGGCACGCCTAGTCACATATATATGTTTTTTGCAAGTGAGTTCAGAATAGTTGAATGTACAGTAGTTTATTTCAAACCTTAACATAATCAACAAGTGTCTTTAACTCTTCACCGTTATATTTGTTTTTGCGTGATGTAACTAACTTTTTCAGTCAGCATGTGAGAGCGAGGCATTTGAAAATTTGTGTTAAAAATTGACTGAATGAATTTGATGTAGCCCTGTTAGCTAAAATGGCAAAAAGACAACATGTTTGGAGTTTTTCTACAACAAAAAAAGCTAAATCACCAATGCCAGAGACATCAGCAGAAACTGAACCTGACTTCTGGAAGTTCAGAATGTTAATAGCAACAAGAGTGACGATACTTCCAAAGGTTAGAGAAGCTGTCGATAAGAGACCGGATGCAGCTTTTCGAATATATTGAAGATGGCCCGTATCAGCCAGTAATTAATTTTCCAGCCTGTGCCTGTGGGATAAAAACCAGAAAATTCACGCAAGTGTGGTACAATGAGTATAAATGACTTGAATACAGTGTGCATAATGACAGATTTTGTTTGAACTTTTGTTGTCAAGCATTCGGCAATGGGCCAAACAATTTCGGGAACATTCAAAGTGTGAATCCCACCTAGAAGCCGTTGCCAAATGGAAGGGTAGGCTGCAGCCCTGTAAAATAGGGAGTGTTGCATCCCAGCTTGACAGCCAAAAGAAAAAATAAAACATTGGCAACGTGTACAGAATTTTTTCTGTTTCTTGTTTTTTGTCACAAGTCATTCCGGCAAATGGGCCCCAACAATTTTCCCGTGAACTTCCAAATTAGTCAACTTGCCAATTGAAGGGTAAACTGTTAAATTGTTGTTGCAATCCCTGAATAATTCTTTGTTGAGAACGCCTGTAGCACACATATTAAATACGTAATTCCATATATATATATTATATACTATATATATATTTATTATATATAATAAATATTATATATATATATATATTATATATATATATTATATTTAAATTTAGCTATTTAAAAGTTCGACTCAAACACAGAAATTGGAGGTTTTCAGGCACGTGCATGCAATTTTTATTATTTACAGAAATAAAAAACAAAAACCTAACTCCCACATGAAGTACTAAATAAACTTTTTAATTCTAGCTAACATCAGCCAGCCAAGTATTTTACTGATTAAAAAAACTATTTTAAAAGCACACACAAAAAGATTTACACACTACCTTTTTTTCTGAACCACACAGGTCTCTCCACACCGACAGCCCCTTTAGGCAGTTGACAATTAAGTAAGAATAAATAATTATTAACACCAATTAGAATAAGTAACACTATGTAACACAATTTTTGTTCCTGGGTAGTAAGTGTTATTTCCTAATTGCTTATGCCTCAAAAGTATAGAAAATGGCTATTATTCCCCACAAACTTTGCTTTTGTGACCAGGACAGTGATATTTCAAAATATCATTATTTCCAATGGGAAATCCCCCCCCCCCCTAAAAAAATATATTTTATTTCCATCTTTATTTCTGCTGGGTCTGTAGGGCTTTTTACTACTGCCACCATATGCAAAAGATTTCACTATTTTTTGGTTTGATTGCCCTTTGTAAACAGACCTGGACACAGAAATTGAAGGTTTTTAGGTACTTACATGCAATTTGTATTACTTACAGAAGTAAAAGAAATGCAAAAACCTAACTCCCACATATTAACTAAAGGTTTTAATTCTAACTAACATCGGACAGCTAGGACGTTTACTGTTTTTTTTTAAAAAAAAACAATTTTACAATCAAACACAAAAAGATTTACACGCTACCTTTTTTAAATGTATTTATTTATTTATTTATTTTTCTGAACCACACAGGTCCCTCCACACTGACAGCCCCTTTCCTTCTCAGACTGCCCAGAAAAACCACTTTGCCCCTGTTATATACCTGCCTGCTAATTACAGGCAGATGACATCAATTAATTAAATAAAACAGTTAGAATAAGTAATTAATTACACCTGTGGCTGTGTAAACAGCCGCACACTCATTTACCTGGTAGGGACAGAAATTAACCCTTTATTGCCAACCACCTAGACGTCCTATATATATATATATATATATATATATATATATATATATATATATATATATATATATATATATATATATATATATATATATAGAGAGTGTCTATTTAAGAGTAGCCAGTAACTGACCACTGTTAAATCACTGATGCAGCACCACTTGGGCTATATATACTGGATATGTGTGTGTATTGATTTTACTGAACTAATCCACACTGCAGGTGATGCAAATGGCACAAAATATATATTCTGTAGGCTTTTTTTTTTCATTCGGTTCACGTCCAGAGTGTATCGGCCCTTAAGTCTTTATTATTCACATCATTCTAATGCATAACCTGATTGAATGGCTACAGTATGTTAATTGTTGTGCTTTTCAATGAATGACCAACCAAATTCAATCGTATTATGTTACAAAAATTACCAAAATCATATAGCTCATGGTGGTTGTTTGATGCTGATAGCTTAGCATTTAGCAGAAAAGCCACCACCATTAAGCATAGACCAGTTTCATACAGGTATCCCCTGAACTATTTAATTCTTCTTTTCGTTATGACGGGATGGCCAGTGAGAAACAGCTTTTTTCCCCCAGTCTGTAAAGCTAAATGGTTCTTAAGTCTACATCATTTTTTCCATGCACTTAACTCAAAACCTCCTATACTATAGATACATGTTATTGTTTTTAATTTAGTGATTTTACCAGTCCTGCCTCAGAAAGGACATGGTTACTATGTAGTTAAAGCCCTCTGGGAGGGTTGCACTTAGTGTTGGTGAAGCACCACACTGTAAAGAAGCATTGGAGTTAAAATGCTTAAAACCCAACAGCCTTTTTTAAAGGCTACCACAGCGTTAAAACAGAGTCTTTTCCCTGACAGTAGTGTTGTTGTATTAACACAAAATAACACGTTATTGATATTTATGTCATATACACTCCTACATAAGTCAAGCAAAAATACAGGATAATATCTAAATAAGAAATGGACACATGCAATCCACTTTTGGATTTTTTTGCTCTCTCAGTCGCTTGTACGATAGATGAGTGTACTTTATACTTTATTGAATGTCTTTACATCTTCATAGCTGCAGTGTGGGAATCTAGTTAAACATGTTGTTTTGTTATTAAAAGCATTGCATGTTGTGTGTTTATGTAATATAACTAGGGCTTCTAATTTTGGGGTTTTATTTTTGTTCACCTGATGTCCCTTTAAACATATTTTGAGACGATTTGCTTTCTTAATCAAACACTAATTACCAAATGAAGTTCTTTATTTTTACCTGCATATCTTAATAGAGTTAACAAACAACATTGCATTGATCACACCTGATTCTATTTGAACCTACATTTCGTTCCGGCTCTAATTGCCGAATTCAGCTTATTAATTTCCACTGTGTTAGTTTCTAGTAGTGCATCGCTACTGTAAACAATCTGGTATTCAGTAAGGGTTAACAACTATTAATTAAGGTTTAAAGGGAGGGAGAGAGATGGAAAATAAAAACCGAAAACTAGAAGCCCTAAGTATAACATAAAAATATCCTTTTGAAATTCATATTTATTGCAGTGTACTGGACTTAAAATGTTTAAATAAATCTTAATACAAGTTGCAGGATAAGAATTAAAAAAAAGAAAGCAGAAACTTACAATTTGGTAAAGAATGCTTATTTTATATAATGTAAATGTATAATCCCGATAAATACAGTAAAATCATAATTCCCTGATACTGAAAATCAGTTTGATCTGTTTCTTAAAATCCTTGTTCCCCGCTTCTGTTTTCTAATTTCTGATTGCCAATGGCTAAGTTCTAACTTCTTGGGTATCCACCCATTTTCACACAGAAATGCAGCTACTGTGCCATCACTGAAATATTTTAACTAGTGTGCAAAATCCTCTTTCACACTACATGAAATTGCGTAATCTAGACTGATGTATTACTGTCATAACCGTTTCACACAGCCGAAGAGGTTCCCAGTTTCCCAGGTCTTAGTTTCAGCTTTCTTGCAGAGGGCAGCAGGTTTTCCTCAAGGACTTCTCTGTACTTTGCTCCACTCATTTTCCCTTCTATCCTGACAAGTGCCCTAGTCCCTGCCGATGAGAAACATCCCCATAACACGATGCTGCCACCACCATGCTGCACAGTAGGGATGGTGTTCTTTGGGTGATGTGCTGTGTTGGGTTTACACCAAAAACATAACGCTTTGCATTTAGGCCAAAAAGTTCCATTTTAGTTTCGTCCACAAAACTTTTGGCCACATGACTACAGAATCTCCTGAGTGTTTTTTTTTGCATACTTCAAACATGATTCAAGATGGGCTTTCTTGAGTAATGGCTTCCTTCTTGCCACCCTACCATACAGACCAGATTTGTGGAGTGCTTGGGATATTGTTGTCACATGCACACTTTGACCAGTCTTGGCCATAAAAGCCTGTAGCCTCTCTGATCAGTCTCTTTCTTGCTCGGTAATCCAGTTTGGAGGGACAGCCTGAACTAGGCAGAATCTTGGTGGTGCCATACACCTTCCTGTTCTTAATAATCATCTTGACCATGCTACAAGGGCTATTCAAGGCCTTTGATATTTTTTTATACCCATCCCCTGATCTGTGCCTTTCAACAACTTTGTCCCAGGGTTCTTTTGAAAGCGCCTTGGTGCTCATGGTTGAGTCTTTGCTTTGAAATGCACTACTCAGTAGAAAAAACCTACAGGAACTGCTGGATTTATCCTGAAATCATGTGAATCACTACAATTTAACACAGGTGGAGGCCACTTAACTTAGTGTGTGATTTTGAAGGCGATTAGTTACATCTGAGCTAATTTAGGATTGCTATTACAAGGGGGTGGTGGACACTTATCCAACCAAGCTATTTCAGTTTTAATTTTTAATTAATTCTCTACAAATTCCAGACTATATGGCAACAAAAGGTGAACATTTTGAAAGGGGGCGTAGACTTTATTTTGGCACTGTATATATATATATATATGTGTGTGTGTGTGTGTGTGTATATATATATATATATATATATATATATATATATATATATATATATATATATATATATATATATATACTGAACAAAAATATAAACACAACATGCAACAATTTCAAAGATTTGACTGAGTTACAGTTCATATAAGGAAATCAGTCAATTGAAATAAATTCATTAGGCCCTAATCTATGGATTTCACATGACTGGGAGCACAGATGTGCATCTGTTGGTCACAGATACCTTAAAAAAAAAAGGTAGGGCGTGGATCAGGAAACCAGTCAGTATCTGGTGTGACCACCATTTGCCTCATGCAGCACGACACATCTCCTTTGCATAGAGTTGATCAGGCTGTCGATTGTGGCCTGTGGCCTGTTGTCCCACTTCTCTTCAATGGCTGTGCAAAGTTGTTAGATATTGGCGGGAACTGGAACATGGTGTCGTACACGTCAATCCAGAGCATCCCAAACATGCTTAATGTGTGGTCTGGTGAGTATGCAGGCCTTGGAAGAACTGGGACAGTTTCAGCTTCCAGGAATTGTGTACAGATCCTTGTGAAATGGGGATGTGCATGATCACGCTGAAACATGAGGTGATGGCAGCGGATGAATGGCAAGACAATGGGCCTCAGGATCTCGTCACAGTATCTCTGTGCATTCAAATTGCCATCGATAAAATGCAACTGTGTTCATTGTCCATAGCTTATGGCTGCCCATACCATAAACCCACCGCCACCATAGAGCACTCTGCAAACTGTTCACCCACACAACGCCATAAACGTTGTCTGCTATCTGCCCGGTACAGTTGAAACCGCGATTCATCCATGAAGAGCACACTTCTCCAGCGTGCCAGTGGCCATCAAAGGTGAGCATTTGCCCACTGAAGTTGGTTATGACGTCAAACTGCAGTCAGGTCAAGACCCTGGTGAGGACGACGGGCACCTAGATGAGCTTCCCTGAGACAGTTTCTGACAGTTTGTGCAGAAATTTTTCAGTTGTGCAAACCCACAGTTTCATCAGCTGTCCGAGTGGCTGGTCTCAGACGATCACGCAGGTGAAGAAGCCGTATGTGGAGGTCCTGGGCTGGCGTGGTTACACGTGGACTGCGGACGTGAGGCCGGTTGGACGTACTGCCAAATTCTCTAAAACGACGTTGGAGGCGGCTTATGATAGAGAAATGAACATTTAATTCTCTGGCAACAGCACTGGTGGACATTCCTGTAGTCAGCATGCCATTTGCACACTCCCTCAAAACTTGAGCCATCTGTGGCATTGTGTTGTGTGACAAAACTGCACATTTTAGAGTGTACTTTTATTGTCCCCAGCACAAGGTGCACCTGTGTAATGATCATGCTGTTTAATCAGCTTCTTGATATGCCACACCTGTCAGGTGGATGGATTATCTTGGCAATGGAGAAATGCTCACTAACAGGGATGTAAACAAATTTGTGCACAAAATTTGAGAGAAATAAGCTTTTTGTGCATATGGAAAATTTCTGGGATCTTTTATTTCAGCTCATGAAAAATGGGACCAACACTTTACATGTTGCATTTATATTTTTGTTCAGTGTGTGTGTGTGTGTGTGTGTGTGTGTATATCAAGCTTGTTAAACATCGAATTCACAAAAAATATGAGTTTGACTAAAATAAATGTATATAGGATAAACATCAGTAAAACTACTCACTATTTTTTTTCATTTTCTTACCAAAAATAATTTCTAGTTTGTGCAGTTTTTATACTTACTGTTTGTCCCATCTCCTTTCTGCTGTGAATGGCTGGGAGTCGCTGTCAATCATCTCAATGGACTACTGTAGTTTCACTGTGACTGTCATTTCACCATGTTCTGCGAGATCTCGCTGACTGAAACAGCGCTACAATGCTCTCATTCGCTGAAATGATTGTCAATCATCATGACCTGCACCGACTGTGCACTTTCATTTGCCAGCTACAGCACCTGTCATTCAAAGCACCTACTTTGAAATTAGCAGGTTAAGGTGTAGGTAAGCTTTTGCTATAGGTATATGGTGACAGTTACAGTTACAGTTACTAGTTTGATTTGAAAATGGGGCGCAAGAGGAAATCACTTAATGAATATAGTTTTTTAAACCCCTGGTAAATTCATTTTAAAATAAAAATCAAAAAAATTAAAATCGAATAGTAGCAAGTGTAGTTATATCCAAGAGAGACAGCAGACACTGCTATAGGCTCAAAAGCTCTTTATTACAAGCAGGCAAATTCCAGCCAGCAGAAAGGTTTCAGTAACACTCACAGCACTCAGTCACAGGAAGCCCCTTCCCACACTGGAGCGCTACACTAGCCACCAGGATGACACACACCCGAAAAACAACAATAGCAGAACATTATCAGTCATTTGAATTAAACATTAGAGGGAAGAGTGCTAAATACAGCGATAATAAATAACTATGAATACAAATACAGTAGAATTACATGATTTTCCCCAAGACCCTTTACATATCCCACTCTCCTGCATTTGATTCTTCACAGCCAAGGCTCTGTCAGCTGCAGTGTCTGAAGCCTCCAGCAGTGGGAAGAAGGTCCAGGCCGCCCATATCCATTACATTGCACCCTCCTTACAGTGAAACATCCCGTCAGCCCATTGTTCATATTCTGCAAAGTCCAAGTCTCGGGGGCTGCTGACAGGAGCGCTGACCACACTGATGCGGAGGCAGCATTGGCAGGGAGTTGCCCCTATCCTAGGTATTAGAGCTTGACTCTCCACCCAGTGGCCCAGGTGGCGGCGCTGAAGGTGAAACATTATTCCAAACCCTGGGGCCCAGCCTCCTCTTGTTCTCGGGGGAGTTCCAGTCCATCCCAGGGCA
Organism: Polyodon spathula; assembly: GCF_017654505.1. Classification (NCBI taxonomy): domain Eukaryota; kingdom Metazoa; phylum Chordata; class Actinopteri; order Acipenseriformes; family Polyodontidae; genus Polyodon; species Polyodon spathula. Next base: position 52,791,548 of record NC_054534.1, on the reverse strand, counting down.
GTAAGGGGCCAGGTAGTCCTAGTGGAGAACGACCACCCGACCTCTGGTCCGGAGCATCATCCAGTAGAATCCCACTGGCTGGCCAACTTTGGTCAGTGCTTTCTTTCGCCAGGGGCCACTCCTGGGCCTGGAAACCATGACTCCGACAGCAGGTGTCATATGCCTGCTTCTGCCGCTGGTCAGTTGAGGACAGTAGCTCCTGGGCAAAAGCGTGGGCAACGTCTATCCAGTCTTGTAGCTGCTGGAGGTACTCCAGACCAGCATGCTCAGGGTTACCAAGCTGTGGTGGCCTACCGAACACAAGGCCTCCGGGGTGCATAGAGCTCTCCTGCACGTGAGATCTGCTCACTTGCACCCAGTGGACACTTTGTGAACTGTCCGGTAGGCAATTAGGACCAGAGGTAGGTATAGGTCTCAATTGTGCTGGTGCCGGGAGGTTCAAATGATGAGCTGGGTGGGGACGGTCCTATTGAACCACTACACCAAACCGTCACTTTGGGGGTGGAGTGGTGTCGTCTGGGTTTTTTGAAAGCCAAGCCACTGACACACCTCCCCAAACACCGCCAGATCCTGCCACAGTTCACCAAAGGTGGCAGCACAGTCCTGGTCCCAGACTAACCAACCCCCCTTTCTCTGTCAGGTAGTGCAAGGCCCTGGTGAACTGGACAAAGTTCCGCACAAACTGCCTATAGTAAGATGCCAGGCCCAAGAAGCTCCACACCTTTGACAGTCCTGGGGATGGACCAGTCCTTGACTACTGCCACCTTAGCCAAATCTGCAGCTGTGCCTTTCACCCCAGCGACATTCCTGAGGAAGTGCATTTCTCTCTGGAACAGATTGCACTTCCCCGGGTGGAGCCTCAGTCCTGCAGCTAACACTCACTCCATTAGTGTTTCAAACGTCGCTGGGGCATTGCATCGTCCGAAAGCCATGACTGTAAACTGCCACAGACCATGGCCAATGGAGAATGCAGTCTTCAGGTGTACCTCAGGAGGGAGCTGAACCACGGAGAACCTGCAATACTGTCCAGGGCCTCATTGAATCTGGGGCGGGGGTACAAGTCTTTACGAGTCTCTGCGTTAAGTTTCGACACAGAACCGCAGCAACCCATCCTTTTATTGTACTAGCCAGCAGGTGGGCCCACAGGCTAGCTGATGGTTTAGTTACTCCAGCAGCATCCATCTCACGAACAAGTGCTTCAGCCGCCTCCTGTTTCGCCAGGGGCTTGTGTCCCTGTGTGGATACTGTCTGGACTGTTTGCGTGGCTTTAGACCTCCTCTTTTGCCACAAAGATGTCCCTGTATCCCCTCAATAGCTCCTTCAGCTGGGTCTGCATGGGCCCTCCCGGTTCCGCTGCCACTGGGTCATCGTCGCTGTGGTTCTCGCGCTGTCCTCTGCTTCTGGGATGGGCCAGGCCTTGCTGAATGCTGAACAAGATGTCTGTGTTATAAAGTGCCAGCGCAGCTTTTCTTCGGTTCTGATACTATATCAAAAGGGAGATACAGAAATGTAAATTAGACTCAGAAGTTGTTTGCAGTTTGAACAACACCGGTAGAGTATTTACTGTAGAAATATTGCATGAATCACTAGTATAGGGAATTGGGGGACATGTTGTAGGAGCATGTATACTGGATTTGAAAGCTTCTCGATTGGGAATTTCATGATAAACAATTTTACAGTAATAATTGGATTATCTGCACAAATCATTTTTTTCTTTGTACTTAGATTACAGAGGTTTTACTGTATAAAATTATGATACTCAGGTGATATAAATATGTATGTTAGGTCACCGTCTGATGTGTTTCACAGAAATATTTCAAGATATGTATCACCTCAGCAATATGAACACATACAGTGCTTTACATTGGCTAAAAATAAAGAGTTCCATGAGTTACATGTCACATTATTTTTTTCACTGAGAGATTCCTGTATTATATGGATGTTTATATGGCAGGTTTCAAATAAAATATGTATAATTTCATAAAGTGCATATGTTGTCTTCCCTTGGGTATACATAACTATACATTAATTTTTGGCTTTTATTGTACGTATACTGTTCCAGGCAACACATTTTTAAGTATCCTCTTTGAGGCATAAGAATACTAATACAATAGTGGTAAATCCCTAAAGAATAACCAGTAATAAGCATTAAGTTATTGTTATCCCCTGCAGCAGAATATAGTAAAAAGCAGAACATGTCACATTTTAGAATTTTGCAGTTTTGAGTACAGTATATATAGTGGAGGTGAGTGGACCTATGCATGTCACACTTTAAATTTTTGCATACAGTAGATTCAAAGAACTGCTTGTCCTATTAAGAGTAACTTAATTTCTTGAAATGAGGAAGTTGTCTGTGTGTCTGTCTGACTTTGTCACACATTTTTTATATCTAGAGTATTATATCTAAAGAACTGCTCATCTAGTTATGATTTAATGGGCAATTAAGAGTATCAGCATCTGAATACACACATATAGAGAGACGCTTACACTGTTGTCAGTCACTCTGTATGCCACAGAAAGTATTTTCTTGGTATGTACATACTTAGCTCATGGTGATCTACTTTTTTCACCAATAGCTCTAATTTTGAATTTAAAGTGCTGAAGGGAGGGGTGACAGGGTGGAAGCCCTGCCGGTGGACAGGTGTGTGTGGAATATTGGGTGGCAGGGAGGGGGTTAAAATCCCCCCTGCAAAAAAACACGTGGGAATGTGGCTGAAGCTGACAAGTGAATAAATGTTTAAATTAGGCTCAAGCCACGGGTGTATAAAATAGGTGATCATGGCTATTAGGGGAGGAGATGGTGACGTGGTGTTGAAGGTGCTGTGCAGTGTGGTGTGCGGTTGCTTTGTTTTTGTATTGTGTGAGTTGTAAATTAAACTGCCACATTCTGGTCTGAGTCTCATTGCCGACTCTATCGTGTCACAGGGGATACATGACCTGTTTATTAAATACAAATGATGAGTGTATAGCTTATCTGCTTTGTGAATTGTGGTATTGCATGGGGTCTGATCGGCATTTCTGATCTGTCCAAGCTGGTACCGTTGTTAGAAATTCTGAAATTATAAAAGCTTCTCTATGAATTCCTCAGGAAGCTAGTGACTCTTTTTTGCAAATGGCTGCCTGTATGTCATGGACGATTCGAGATCGGGAAGTAATGTTTTGGTTCGTCATTTTCTTGGCAGTAAGTCTGTTGCTGCTTGTGTATTCGGGCAGTGACATCTTTGATTGTCTTTTCTCAGCAGTCAGTTACATTGCTGTTTGTGTATGCGGGTAGTCTTTTGTTGGTGATTTTAATACACAAATTTGAAAAGCAAAAAATGGTCACAAAATTACGTCTTAAATTGTAAGGAATACAGTATTAGCCATTATGTTTAGGGTTCAGAAATATAAGCAAATTAGCAGCTATCATGTAGAGTACCACCTATTATTGGCATACATGCAATGCTTTTTTTTGCTAGGTGTTGCATTGTGAATGCAGAAAAGAGGGAAACATTCTCTAACAACACAGTCTAACTCAACTAGATTCTGTGTGAATTATGTACTGCCCAAATGTAGAATTTGGACACAGAAAATACAGTGCAAGAAAAAATTCGGATTAATAATAAAAGCCATTTTTATTCAGTCCATGTGTACTCCCATTGTTGAACTGCGTAAATTACATTACTGATTAATTTTTCCATCAGCTGGAGAGGAGCGTTGTGATGGATGTGATCTCATGGCCTGTTGACAGCATCTTTATGTGCACAACACTGGTTGTTAAATAAGATATATGCAGTGAATTAGGCTAAAGCTGATTGCTTTGCCTTGTGAACCAAAACACTATAAACAGCAGATTGATCATGGAACTGTGATTATAGAAGAATACAATATTTAATATCAACTTAGTGAATGGGTTTTTTAATGTGCAATTGTGTTGTTCAATTGTGGGATCCCCCATACAATATACCTGTTTCACTATATGCAGTGTTACTCAGTGGCTTGGTACATAATTTCGTTTTTTTTTTTTTTTTTTTTTTTTGAGTAGGCAAACAAAGAAAAAATAACAATATAAAATGGCATTGTTTTCAAACAACCCTATGCTTTATTTGGGTGTTGCTATAACCACCACAGGCAACATTTCACTTGTATAATGCCTTTCGCAAAGGGCATCTCTAAAAGCTTTATAGAAGCACTTTTATTTAATAGCTACAGTATATCAAGTCTTGAGGTGAAATTTTAAATCTTACATGCAGTTGCTGAATTGAAACATGAACACATTCTCTGTTAAAATATTCCAAGTGATTCTTTTATAAATATATAATGGGCAGACTTTCAAAACAAATTTCTGCCCTCTAATTGACTTTGCTGGTTGCACTATTTGTTTAAATAAATGGAATTCTGACATTATGCTGTGCTTTCTTATGTGGTATATAAAGTTATGCTATCAAGCCAGACCTCTTTCAACTGAAAACGTATATTTTGTTATGTTTGTATGTTTTGTTACTCCTAGAAGTTGCTGTTAGATAGTGCTAGTTTTTTGCATTTTGTTTTGAAGCAAGAACAGGCATAGTTACTACAGATAGCAGCCTGTATTGAAGAATATTAACAATTTTCATAACAAACAGTTGGACATGTATCCTGTTGATATGGAGGTGTTTTACTTTTTAATGGTTGTCATTTATTCACTAGCTAGTCACTTAGTCAGTTATCTGTTATTATTCCATCTTTCCTGGAAATTCTCTATTAAACAAATATTTGACATATTTTTGAAAATAATACAGTAGTCTCTTGTTAAGAGAACGCCCCTCAGGAAGCAAGCAAAGTCTTCTCTTAACCAGTGTTCTGTAAGACAGAGTTGACCACCGGACACAATATGCCAAGGTCAATCACAATATGAATCAATACATACAAATGTATTTATTACTTATATCAGGACGCGCCTGCATCAAAATATGAAATGAACAGAATAAGTAACACAAAATCAATAGGCAAGCACACAGTATGTTAATAAACTATAATAATAAACTAACTGACAAACTAAATGGTTCCAGTTGGATTTGTAACTGTACTGGGGTGTTTACGCTTCAACATGTGTAGCTTCGAATTTTTCTTATTCTTACTGTGATTGGCTGCAAAGACAACAGGGTTAGCCAGAGAGTGGATAATGTTTGTTTAGTTGGTTTTTCTTGTGTACAGTTTCCTAGTGACTGAAGACACTGTATTCTGGGAGATGTTGTTAGCGGAAGTTTTAGGGGAGGCAGACAAGCTGTGCAGCAAAATTGCTATGCATATTTTTACACATTACATTTAAATTTAGTGTGTGGTTCTGATTTTGTAATGTGTAAAAACGTCAGGTACGTATTTTATCTGGACCGTTAGATATTGGTGTTGAAAAGGTTCTTTTAAGAGTTCCTGTTCCTTTAGGCGGATGATTTACAATGGGAAGATTCGATTTCACCACAAGACTGTTCCCTAAGCCAAAGTGTTCTCGTAGGAGGTGTTCCTTCCTATATGCGGAGATGACTGTGATGCTAAGTGAATAGAAGATCCATAATGTGTCTATAAAGTACCTTCTCCTATTTTTTTTTTTTTTTTTAGGGCTTGACCTTAGTTGCACACATATCTCAGTGGATAACATCTACAACATTAAAAGTAATATCATTCAATTATTTTGAAATGTGGTGCCTCTATTAACAAGAGGATTTGTCTCAGCTTATTTGCTAAGGAGAAGCCTTATTTTCATCCAATTCATTGCACCCTCCTTCAGTGAACCCACAAGATGAGAAAAAAAATGAGGTTTTCAATTGTCCTAGTAAGATTTTTTTAGGTCTCTCTCTCTCTCTCTCTCTCTCTCTCTCTCTCTCTCTCTCTCTCTCTATCTATCTATCTATATATCTATATATACTATATATATATATATATATATATTATATATTATTATGCAAGGATATAATAATCTATATATATATATTATATCTATAATCTATAGAATAGATATCATATAATGATATATATGTCCCGCGATGATTATTATATGTTATATTACTAAATATTTAGTTTACAATTGAAGTTCCTTTGTTACAATTGAAGTTCCTTTGTAGCTAACAGGTTTTTCTGTTAACTGTTGTCATGAAATTTCATCAAGGGAGAATGAAATGCTTGAGAATGAACAAGGGCCTCACATTGATTAATACTTTTTACGAAGTCAGTCGAATGAAATCCAATGACAGGAAGTAAACCACACCCATCTCACAGATGAGAGGGGGACTTGCATAAACACAACTAGTTATGAACCTAATGATCATTGTGAACCCAGTCAGATGAATCAGAGTAAGAGAGAGAAGTACCTCAACGGGCACAAGCCTGGAGTTAAATGGCCTAGAGCTTCTGAGAAAACAGTGTGGGACACAGTAAACATGGATCTCTGCTTTGAGTTGGAAAGGTTAGGTGAAACAGTCAAAAAGAAGCTTGATACATTTGGGGATACCATCTGCATATAAGGAAGCGAGAGGCTTGGAGTTGAAAAAAGATAGGAGAAAGTACAAGCTATTCCTGTAAAGTCTAGATGGCAGCAGAAGATTGAGCGCTTAGTTAGAGAAAGGAGGCAGCTGAGGAAGCAATGGAAGAGAGCAGAACAAAGTCAGTAGGAGGCACTCAAACTATTACAGAAGGTCATAAAAGATAAGCTTGCAACATTGTGCTGAGCTAAGCACCCACGGAAATGTTGCAAAAAGAAGGCGCATGCGAAAACTAACTTTTATAAAGACCCATTCAAATTTGCAATGTTATTCACCAGACAGAAAATGGCACACTAAAAGCAACTGAGTCTGAGCTGGAGAGATCTTGAGGAAATGCACACAGATTCAAAAAGGCAGGAGCATATATCAATTCCTACAGACATCCCACCTATCAATCCACCAGAATACCAAATGGAGGGCTTTGCACCTAAATGGAAATGATTTCCATTACATGAGAGTAAATGTTGAACTTCATGCTGATTTGAACTTGGCTCTCGCCAAGATAAGCACCACTTAAGACATAGCTTTGCAGTAAACTAATGTGATCCATCTGCATCTCCATCCATTTGCATTGTTTTCCATCCAAAGTAAAACAGAGATCCGTGTTTACTGTGTCCTACGTAGTTTTCTCACAAGCTCTTGGCCATTTAACTCCAGGCTTGTGCCCACTGAGGTTCTTTTCACTCTTACACTGGTTCATCTGATCGGGTTCTCAAGGATCATTAGGTTCATCACTAGTTGTATCCATGAAAGTCCTCCTCACGTCTATGACAGGGGTGCTGATATCCTGCGAACTGTGGTTTGCTTCCTGTCTCTGGATTTCATTCAACTGGCTTGACTGACTTCGTAAGAAGTATTGATCAATGCAAGGCCCTTATCCCTTCTCCCTCAAGCATTTCATTCTCCCTTGATGAATCTTCAAACTCCTGAACGTTGTCGCCTTGCTCCAGCTGCAGACACAAACCTGGAGTTCCAAATCTTTGCTAACTGCAGATATTGAACTAGTCTTTTGTGAAGTGCTCTCCATTCTCATATCCGTTTCCGTTCCTAAGTCGTTAACCGTGTTATTCAAAGTTGAGTCATCTTTCGCCCCCGCTCTCGTAGACTCTAGGGGTATTTTTCTCTTTAATTTGTTAGAAGCCAGCATCCTATGGGCATCATCATCTCCTGGACCTAATGGAGTTAAGCACAGAGTGTACACGAGTTCCCCTGGTGTTCTACAAATCCTGTGCAAATTGATCAAAAGTAGCATGGGAAAAACAGGTTGTAACAAGAGCATGGTGCCGAGCAAGTGGGGTCATTATACCCAAAGATAAAGATTTACGAGCTCCTTCTACATGACACAAAGCAGCTCCGGCTCAACAGAGGAAGCTGGTTGTCAACGAGGTGAAAAACAGGAGGAGCGGATGAGGTGCGTAAAGGCAGTTTCCCAGGCCAAGCAGGGAGAATGGACGAGATGGGAGCATGTAGAGCAGGATCAGTTTCCTCATCAAGTCAACATATGATGTTCTTCCATCACCATGGAACCTTTATCTATGGGAAGGACAGGATCCATGGTGTCCTTTGTGTTCATCGCCAGCTACAATGACACATTTTGACAGGAAATAAGGTGGGTCTTAGTAAAGGACGGTTTACTTGGCATCATGACCAGGTGCTGCGATGTTTGGCCTTACCATCGGAAGATAAGCACAGCACGACCAACAGGTACATTGCTGTGCAAAAGTCTTAGACATTTTTGCATGTTTCTACTATATGCATTTTTTGCGTCTCAATCGCACACTGTTTGTCTGACCCTGTCGTGCCTTACATCAATTTAAAGGATTTTTAATGGCCTTTCTGTCTGTATATATATATATATATATATATATATATATATATATATATATATATATATATATATACTGAACAAAAATATAAAGGCAACATGCAACAATTTCAAAGATTTTACTGAGTTACAGTTCATATAAGGAAATCAGTCAACCAGTCAGTATCTGGTGTGACCACCATTTGCCTCATGCAGCGCGACACATCTCTTTCCCATAGAGTTGATCAGGCTGTCGATTGTGACCTGCGGAATGTTGTCCCACTCCTCTTCAATGGCTGTGCGAAGTTGCTGGATATTGGCAGGAACTGGAAAACTCTGTCGTATACGTCGATCCAGAATATCCCAAACATGCTCAATGGGTGACATGTCTGGTGAGTATGCAGGCCATGGAAGAACTGGGACATTTTCAGCCTCCAGGAATTGTGTACAGATCCTTGCGACATGGGGCCGTGCATTATCATACTGAAACATGAGGTGATGGTGGCGGATGCATGGCATGACAATAGGCCTCAGGATCTCGTCACAGTAGCTCTGTGCATTCAAATTGTCATCGATAAAATGCAATTGTGTTAGAAACGCTCGCCCACACAATGCCATGCACTCTGTCTACCATCTGCCCAGTACAGTTGAAACTGGGATTCATCTGTGAAGAGCACACTTCTCCAGCATGTCAGTGGCCATCGAAGGTGAGCATTTGCCCACTGAAGTTGGTTACAATGCCGAACTGCAGTCAGGTCAAGACCCTGGTGAGGACGATGAGCATGCAGATGAGCTTCCCTGAGATGGTTTCTGACAGTTTGTGCAGAAATTCTTCAGTTGTGCAAACCCACAGTTTCATCAGCTGTCCGAATGGCTGGTCTCAGTCGATCCTGCAGGTGAAGAAGCCAGATATGGAGGTCCTGGGCTGGCGTGGTTATACGTGGTCTGCGGACGTGAGGCCGGTTGGACGTACTGCCAAATTCTCTAAAACGACGTTAGAGGCGGCTTATGGTAGAGAAATGAACATTCAATTCTCTGGCAACAGCTCTGGTGGACATTCCTGCAGTCAGCATGCCATTTGCACGCTCCCTCAAAACTTGAGCCATCTGTGGCATTGTGTTGTGTGACAAAACTGCACATTTTAGAGTGGCCTTTTATTGTCCCCAGCACAAGGTGACCATGTAATGATCATGCTGTTTAATTACCTTCTTGATATGCCACACCTGTCAGGTGGATGGATTATCTTGGCAATGGAGAAATGCTCACTAACAGGGATATAAACAAATTTGTGCACAAAACTTGAGAGAAATACATTTTTTGTGCATATGAAAAATTTGTGGGATCTTTTATTTCAGCTCATGAAACATGAGACCAACACTTTATATGTTGCGTTTGTATTTTTGTTCAGTGTATATGTAACATTTTACTTTTTTTTTTTTTGTTTTGGATGCTTCTCATGCCCGCCCTTGGATTGCTTCGCTCCCTCCCTAGGGGGAGCACCCCCCTGTTGAAAACCACTGGGTAAATGTGATGGACTAGCCACCACAACACCTCACACCAGCTGCCCATGCACAGTTTACCCTGAATTGCTGTGATCACAAGTTCTTGAAGACCCTAATCAACACGAACCAAAGACCAGAAAACGACAAGCCTGGCCTCCCCCACCCAAACCAAGCTGTTCCATTTAAATTAAATAGATTTTGCTCAAACCACTAGAGAAAATATAGTAAATGCTGATTGCTGAGAACACATTAAAAAGTTTAAGAGGAAAAAGTAGGGGAACATGGCAATGCTTTTCATCATAAGCTTAAAAAGAGATGTTGGGGAGGAGCCACACAAGACAGACATCTGAGCTGATCTTCATTGTTACACATGGCTGGGTATAATAAGATCCAAAGGGAATGCAGTGGTTCAGTCATTTTAAGACAAACCACCAGATAATGATGAAATAAATTTAGTGTAATTGGAGGAACGGAGGATCTTAGAACAAAGAGAAAAAAGGAGTTAGGCAGTTTAACTTTCAAGTTATTAACTAACCAGATTATAAACAGATTGCATAGCTTGGTTCTCCTATTCAATTCTGTATTGTTTTAACTTGCATATGGATAAAGTATTGGTAATAGCTGAACAACTACCAGAATTTACCCTCACATAGCGATAAATCTTCTCAGCTGGGATATGCAAGGAGAAAAATATAAAATGACCATCTGTAGCCAAGTGTGAATTTCCGGTGTGGGGGGGGTGGGAGTGTGTAAAATTCACAAACTAAAAAATCAGTAGGCAAGCCTCTAGTAAACACAACCTACAGCACTTTGATATACATCACTTATGTGCAATCATAAAATGCAGTTAAAGAAACTATTTTTATTCTCGATACTCAAAGGCAATAACAACATGTGCTTATAATCAAGTAAAGAATAAATACATTTTTTGAAAAAGTGCTTAGGGCAGGTAATTGCACATAACTTCCTTCAGTGGGAAGTGTTTTTTACATCAAGTATAACTGAGCATCGAACGTTACCAAACAACCGCTGCTAAATTTACCCAATCCCAACAGAAATAATGGGTAGCTGTTCTTTTAAGATGAGACTTGAATTCCTAATACCAGATTCTGTCACTTGAATTGAGAGATCACACATTCCATTCACCTTTTCTATTTGTATTAATATTAATAATGTAATTTGCTGTGCAAGTGGATAGATACAGCTGCCAGTTACCCCCTGCATTGGTAAGAGTGGCTGAACACATGTCTAATTTAAAATACCATACAACCTGTGGAAAGCAATATGCACTAGCACCTGCAACACCACTTTATTATCCAACAAATACAACATGTAAATAATAGGAAATTAATATGATATTTCTAATCCAGTGCATACTTGTACTTTCCTGCAGTTTTAAAGTTTACAATGTCCATCCTTATGCAGATTTCCCTTTGTGGGTATTTTAATGGTAATGTTCAAGTTCAAAAGCGCATATATATATATAGTGCCTATAGAAAGTCTATATACCTTGAACTTTTTTCACATTTTGTTGTGTCAGTGCCTCAGAGTTTCATGCATTTAAATGAGGATTTTTTTTTTTCCCACTATATCTACACACCATACTCCACACTATTTAAGGGAAAAACAAGTTTTTATTGTGCCTATAGAAAGTACAAAACTGAAAGATCCACCTTAATACTTGGTGGAAGCACATTTGGTTGCAATCACAACTGTGAAGACTGTTGGGATAGGTCTCAAAGACCTTTGCACACCAAGCCTGGCCATATTTGACCATTCTTCTTTACAAAACTGTTGAAGCTCTGTCAAGTTCCTTGGGGAGCATTGATGGACAGCAATCTTCAAGTCATGCCACAAATTTTCAATTGGGCCTCTCAAGGACATTTACTTGCTTCGGGTCGTTGTCATGTTGAAAGGTGAGCTTCCGTCACAGTTTCAGCTTTCTTGCAGAGGGCAGCAGGTTTTCCTCAAGAACTTCTCTGTACTTTGCTCCATTCATTTTATCTTATATCCTGACAAGTGCCCCAGTCCCTGCCGATGGGAAACATCCCCATAACATGATGCTGCCACCACCATGCCTCACACAACGCTTTGCATCTAGGCCACAAAGTTCCATTTTAGTTTTGTCAGACCACAAAACTTTTTGCCACATGACTACAGAATTGTCTGAGTGTTTTTTTGCATACTTCAAACAGGATTCAAGGTGGGCTTTCTTGAGTAATGGTTTCTTGCCACCCTACCATACAGACCAGAGTTGAGGAGTGTTTGGTATATTGTTGTCACATGCACACTTTGACCATTGGCCTCTTGGTAGCTTCTCTGATTAGTCTGCTTCTTGCTCGGTCATCCAGTTTGGAGGGACACCCTGATCTAGGCAGGGTATTGGTGGTGCCATACACCTTCCACTTCTTAATAATCGTCTTGACCATGCTCCAAGGGATATTCAAGGCATTTGATATTTTTTTATACCCATCACCTGATCTGTGCCTTTCAACAACTTTGTCCTGGAGATCTTTTAGGGGGCACCTTCCATCCTCTGTGTTTTGTCGACTAGCCCACAACACCTGAAGAGGGCTCGATAGTGATTCTTTTGTCCCAGCATCACCCCCCCTCCCTCCCCCAGTCAACTCAGCCTAGCTTACTTACCTGTACATCAGCGTTGCTTTCTTCCTATTATGCTTGAGATCCCCAGCCAGAATCTTTCCGTCAACCCACGTCTAGTGGGTAATAAAAAAACAGGCCTTGCAATGCACCTAGACTTTGCATCTGTTACTTGAATGCAGCACCTTTTGGATTTAAAAGGTGTTATTTACAGAGGTAATTGGATACCTGTACAGTAAATGCATTAAACATAGATATGTGTGTACCATATTAAAACAATTGCATATACAGCTATGGACAAACGTTTACGCTAACCTACAATTTTAGGTTTGAGACATAACTGAAAACAAAACTAAACAAAATGAATATAATTTCATGCTACATGTCACATTTTTCATTTTCTGTCAGTTTTTCGCTAAGTATATGGAAGTATGTAATGCAATGTGTTATCATAACATTATTGAGCCGGTTTAATTTGACTTTATTATGCAAATGTAGTTAATTCTATAGGGTGATGCAAAACGTTTGGCCATAGCTGTACAATACACCAGGCTGAAACAATGATTTAAACAACTGTTTTTTATAAACACAGGGGAATTGCCTGTAGTCAACTTTTACTCAATTTGAACTCTGTATCCCCTGGGCATTTACTCGTCACAATCTGGTAACTTGTACAACAATCTATAAAACACAGCATTTCGATTATACACTTGATTTACCTAGCTCCTAACTGCTTGAATCATTTCCCTCCACTTAAGTATGGATCTTTAAGAAGCATGAAAAAAATTGATTGAGCATCCTAGCTAAAGCTTTAGGAACTTCAGCTGAGATTCCACAGTAAAATCCAATCGCTCAATTAGCACAACTTTGTCAGACAATTCATGATAAAAATAACCATGAAGCATAGATAGAAAACGACCTCTGGATTGTCAATACTGCATTGCAACGATACAGAATACTAGCTTCGGAAACTGCATTAAGCAGATATAAAATATCCTGTGGTATTGTTCTGCAATTATGAAGAAACTGCTTGCTTTTTGTTGTGTGTGGCTCTGTGGCAGTAAATTTGCATAGCCATTCAACACAGAGCATTGCTAGGCTAACAGGAGGGCGTGATCAAGGCCTGGTCAGTTTAGAAGTGCATAGGCACACTTGCATAGTGTTTTCAGTTTGTCCACTGCATTCATAAGCACCAAAAAAAAAAAAAAGTTTTTCCCATGAGCCTGGATGCCTGTTATTTTATTCTGTGAAAACCAAACAAGTAATTTTAGGCACTGTATCCACTGTTTGACGAATTAGCATAAATAATAATAGCAATAATGTAATAGCTTTTTGGAACATTACTGGAGAAACTGAGTGAAAATAACAAAACACATTTTAAATATTGTTTCCAAATTACTTTCAACATTAAATAACTCCTTGCAAGCCTGTAAGCATTTTAATATGCAATAAGCCATAAAGAGGATTATAAAAACAACAATGGAATGCTTTTATTCTTAAGTAAAATGACTTTGCTGCTCAGTTACAAAAGCATAACAAAGTACGAATCAAGCTTCAGTTGAATGGCTGACAAGACAGCAATTCACATTATCAAATAACCACGATTGTCAGTCTTTACGAAGACTAAATAGCAAGCCTGATTGTTGGAATGTTGGGATTTTTGCTCTTTCCAAGGCCTCTGATGCGGTTGGTCATGTATTACTCAATAAAAGATTATTGTGTGCTTGTATTAGATTGCAAGCAGCTGGATGGTTTCAAAATGACTTTACTAATAGATCACAGATTGTCAAACATGCAAATCCTATTTTGTTAAATAAGGGCGTTCTTCAAGGATCTGTTCTCGGCCCATTATTGTTTATTCTGTATATTAATAACATCAGTGATAACATTAAACACTGTAAGTACCATGTTTATGCAGATGATACTATTTTATACTCATGTACCCCCCCCCCCCCCCCCCCCCCCCCTTCCTGGCAATCAATAATTTGCAGGCTGATTTTGATTCCATTCAACGAGCCTTAATTAATGTAAAGCATCTTTTAAATTCCATTAAGACAAAAGCTATGGTATTTTCTTCTATAAGGACAAATGTTACTCAAGAATTATCTTTAGCTACTTTAGATAACAAAGTTATTGAGATAGTTGATAACTATAAGTATCTGGGTATCTGGTTGGATAGTAAACTCAATTTGAAGGTCCATATTGATAATCTTGCAAAAAAAATAAAATTCATGATAGGCTTCTTTTATAGACTCCGATCTTGTTTTTCTGTATTCACAAAAAAAATGGCTAATTGCTTGTATAGCAAGATGATTATGGGGACACAGTCTATAGGTTTGCATCACCCTTAACATTAAGCAAACTGGATCCTTTATATCATGCAGCCTGAAATATATTACTAATTCAAATATAGTACTCATCATTGTGTGTCATACAGTTTGGTTGGCTGGACCTCTTTGGCTTTGTGACAGTTGAAGCACTGGTATATTCTGTTATATAAGGCAATTCTTTGTAAATTACCTCCATATATAAATGGATACTTTATAGTCACTTTTTGAAACTACAGTATTAGATCGTATACATTTTTTTAATTTCACGGTTCCTAAAGTGCATACAGAGGCTGCTAAAAAATCATTTGCCTATTTTGCTCCTTGGTCTTGGAATGATACAATCTAAACTTAAGTTCCAGTCCCAAATAACTTTAGTACAATGTAAGAGCAAGCTGCATGCTCATCCAGTTGAGAGTTGTGCATGTTTTAAGTAGTTGAGTAGACTTGTTACTGTTTGTAACTGTTTGATTGTTGACTGTTTCACTGATTGTGTGTTGTATTGTTATGATTTGTATTTTATTTTTGTATCTGTGTTTTTGTACCTTGTTTTATTGTGTTGCTGCTGTCTTTCTTGGCTAGATCGCACTTGTAAAAGAGATTTTAATCTCAATGTGCTTACCTAGTAAAATAACAGTTTAAAAAATAAATAATCTATATATATATATATATATATATATATATATATATATATATATATATATATATATATATATATATATGTGTGTGTGTGTGTGTGTGTGTGTGTGTTAGATATCACAATCAGCAGTTTTCTACTTTAAAGGGTCACACAAGACCCTGTCTTCGTGATCAAGTTTATACACAACAAATCATTCAGAGTCAACATTTTGCATCAGCTTACTGTGTGCACTGCCATAATGTAAACCACATCTAGGAATAAACTGATATTGTGTTTTAGCATCATTTGCTGCATGTCAATGGGCATTTGAAAGCACATTTGTAATGTGGCTAGCCACCACAAATCAGATGTACATTAGCTTCGCTTGTTTATTATTTGTTTGATCGTTTTGCTAAAGTTACCCATTATTGCTAGTTATAAAACAGACATACAGTAGCTATCAGAAAACATGTTTACTGGAACTTTCTATGTGTGTTTTCTTTATTTAATTTGCTAATAGTGCAAACCCTATTGAACGTTACTGCTCATTTTCAATGAGGGAGGTTTTCTTAACTGAAATATCAGAAATATCCAGAGAAGCCCTCTTCTATAAGCTGTTGTGTAGCTACAATATTAGAGTATTCGAGTCCCCCACAAAGAGACGTCCTGCTAAAAACAATCCAAAAAGTGTGAAAGGGGCTGCTCTGGTGTTAAGTAATCAGAGATCAAGGGTATTTTACTATTTGGCCTATTCGATTATTATTTCCTGGATAGAAGTTATTGCTATATAAGCCGTCTTAAGTAAAAATACATTTGAAAATGATTTACCAATGTTTTGTGTTCATTTCATAATCTTGTGTCCCTTTATCATCTGAGTGGTTTTAGCCTTTTATTCTTTATCAGGCAATGAGGTATCTTAGTTTCCAAGGTGCTGTACAAAATGATATGAAAATTATATGAAAAGTTAATCTGTTAAATTACAGGGGAGATCAGTGAAAACGATAATGAAGCCTGGGAAAGGTATGTGAAATGGATTTCAAAAGCTTAATGAGCTGTGATTTTGTTGATCAAGGGGAAAGAGACTTGTATGTTTTATTGTAATGTGATCCCACATTTCCAATTCTTCTTACAGGACAGCTTTAATTATGTTCTGATGCTTATCCTTTGAGAATATTTGGCAATAAGGGCTATTTGGAAACATCTGTTTACATGCATGATATGCTGAGCTATTTTAATGTTGTGTCAACTAGCATTATCAAACCTTTGTAATTCCTTTTAATCGCTAAATGTTCCAAGATTATATTTACCACAAATACACAGAAGATTTCCATATTTTTTGTATTTACAGTATTAGCCAGCTGTAACAATTGACGATGCAGAGATACTTTAAATGTTGCCTATTTATATTATATTTACAGTAATCAGAAAGTGCCAAATGCTTTTACATACTGGGAGGTTGAACCATGCTTTTTTGAGAAGTTTAATCAGTGTAAATGAATTACATTCGTTGGAATTGGAGGAGCTTTACTTTCATTGACTAAACTTCCTCAGTGCAACTAAAAATGACACCCATCCTATAGAGATAAATCTAGAAACTGTTTCAAATATTAACTACACAGCAGGCTGTAGACTGAAAATAAGATGTCTCACAATGAGGATGCAGCATAACTGATCATTAATTCACTGATATGAGGACATAAATATGACTTCTTGGTCAAACACTTGTCTACTTGGGTTGCTTTTACAGCTCTCAAAAAAAACAACTGATATGTATGTATTTTCCTCCAGGTTTGTCTTCAGTGCTAGCTACCCCTGAAGGTCATTCAGTATGTTAACATCAGATCAAGTTTTCAGAAAACAAATGTATTCGGAAAACTGAATCAGAAAATTGCTTTTCTGAAAACGACACTTTTCTACGTACTAGTGACTAGGATTGGGCCAGACAGGGTTCAGTTCAGGCCGAAGTAAGATTGAGGCATGAATTATGAGGTATTTTAGCGAAATTTAAAATTCTTACTGTATTCAACAGATTATTATACAGTACATCTCTCTTGTGCTAATTCCCCAGCGTGTGTGAACTGTCCATCTCTTTGCAGCAGCTCATCCTTTTCTTCATATAACTAAACTATTGTTTTTACTATACTAAGCATTTTATCATCTAAGAAATGCCAAAATTAGATAATTTCTGTCATTCTCCGATGCCGAGAAAGTAGTCCATGCCTTTATTTCCTCTAGACTGGACTACTGTAATGGCCGTTTGCTGTGCTTAATAGCCAAGCCTTATCATGGCTACAGGTCGTGCAGAATTCAACTGCAAGACAGCACATATAACTCCTCTGTTGGCATCTCTGCAAAATATAGAATTGATTTTAAAATTCTGTTACTTACGTAACAGAATGGCACCAGATTACTTGTCAGAGTTGTCTCTCTGTCTGCCTCATCGTACATTGCGCTCAGCTGATAGTGACCTGCTCTGCACTTTGAGGGTAAGGCTTAGGATGAGGTTGCTTTTTGTGTTTGGGCTCTGCAACTGTGGAACTCTGCCCAATCATGTCAGAAGTTCTCCCACAGTGACTACTTTTAAATCAAGGCTTAAGACTTATCTTTATCATTTAGCCATGAGATTTTATTCTGACATGTCATGATTATTTTAACTGTTTTATTTCATTCTAAACTTGTTGAAGTGCCTTGAACCTTGCATCATGAAAGGCGCTCTATAAATAAAGATTATTATTATTATTATTATTATTATTATTATTATTATTATTATTATTATTATTACCTTACATATGGTACTGTCAATTTTTCCTAGCTAGAATTAATTTGCTGCTCTAACATTATAGGTAAATTATGTGTGGACAACTATAGTTTTAATAATGGAGTTTTCTTTTGATCAAATACTATTACTTTATTCAAATGGTTTATATAACTTTATTCATAACCAACAAATTGATCCATGTAAACTGATCGGTGAATGAAATCTGACATCCGTTTACATTAAAAAAAAATAATAAATCAGACAAATAAATACCACACAAATAGAAAAGCATCCCATGGACTACATATTATTATTTAATTCAGAATCAGCTTCCCATTATGTTCCACTAGCCTGCTTTTTATTTACACTCTTATCTTACATAAGATGCTGTTCAACAAAACTGATATAAAAAAAAAAAAAAAAAAATAGTTATCATACTTTCCTTTCTCCTAAATTTAATCTTGTTATATTGATGTTTTTACAAATATTAAGTTGTTGGGCTGGAATATTTACAGAAAGGACTACTCTCCCAAATATTTTGATCTATGGACAGTTTCGTCTCTGTGAGTGCAGTGTTATTGCCGTTGTTTTTTGTTCTTTTTTCTATTAGAAATATGCATAAAGTTGCCTTAATCATCATGTGCATAGGAATGATTTCAAAGTTTGCACACTATCAGAATATGTTTCCTGGAAAGTCTGTTTACATGACATAAATTTTGTTAGTTTTCAGAATACTATTGGAATATTCTAGGTGGTGTTTTTGGAAAACTGTGTTTACATGACTTTTGACATCGGAATTACTTTACAGAAAACTATATAGTCTGAAAAATATCGGAATTCTAATATTCATGTGCTCACTGATTGGAATAGTGTTTCAATTTAATGTGTATGACCACATGCCAGCAGCATACGGATGATGTAATCTAACTGCAAGTACATTTGAGGGGATACTGTAAGTGGTGGAAAGTGCACTTACATTTTGCTCTGATGCACACTCCAAAGACAGCACATCTTCAAGTGATGTGAAAAATTGACAGTTCATTCTCGGAGAAGCGGTTTTCGATCTCATTAACCCTTTCAGGACCAAGCATTTTTCAGTGGGATGCTCCCCCAGGACCAGACATTTTTTGGCTGTAGTTGACTGCCTTCCTATAAAAATTCACTAAAAATTCACTAAAAATAATTTTTTTACAGTAGCATCTTGGATATGATGTCCTTTTTTTCAGAACACTCTGGGGAACATCATAAAGCACTTCAGAAACCATACAAACTTTTCACTTTTTTTCATGTATTCTGCTTAGAGATACATGTATAAAAATGTGATATTTCATGACCTGAGGGACCTTACAATACTTCATGAAAGTTTTGTTGAAAAATATTGATGTTTGGGCAAATTACAAGACCTTGTTTCACCTGAGTGATTGCAATGACATATACACATTTATTCTTATAAGCAATAATGGACAATACTCTCAATTTGCTCAAAATACATGTTATTCATTCCATTATTATCAGTAATAATGAGAAAAAAAAGAAAATAAGGTGTACATGTGTGGTCCAGTGGTTAAAGAAACAGGCTTGCAACGAGGAGGTACCCAGTTCAAATCCTAGCTCAGCCATTGACTCATTGTGTGACCCCGAGCAAGTCACTTAATCTCCTTTTGCTCTGTCTTTCAGGTGAGACGTTCTTGTACGTGACTCTGCAGCATAGTTCACACACCCTAGTCTCATATCTTGTAAAGCACTTTGTGATGGTGGTCCACTATGAAAGGTACTATATAAAAGTAAAGATCATTTATTTTATTTATTAAATAGTATATGCTTATATCCACTCGTTGTATAGCCACTCGTTGTCCATGTCATAAAAACATATATATTAAAACACATGAGACAGAATAAATGTTCTAATATAATCATAAGTCAAATACATCAGATTTACAGTGTTTGCCTTTTTTTATTAGCTCTAAACAAGTTCCTGTGGTGCTTTGTTTCTGCTGGGCTGCTGTAAACTGTCTCCGCTTTTTAGACCCTAAATGCCCCTCTCAGTGATATCACATGAAAAAAAAAGTTATCAGAAAGTGAACGTCAGTCCCTCCCCTATCCGTAGTATGTGTGTCAAGCCTGTACTACAAAGTACGGTGGCCCTGTAAGTCATCAAAACAAAGTGCTTTTTCTTATCGTGTTTACACGATCGCGGTTCTTAAAGGGTTAATAAGGGTGTCCAAAGTGCTGTACACAATTTTACTCCTATAATAGTCTTCCGGTTTTTCAAACATAGACTTTTCTCCTCACAATTTTGTGAGAATGGCCCCTTTGTAAGGCACACAAGGGCCAGGATAAGTGTTTTTCTAACATAGTTCATAGACATGCTGAAAGATTTTGGATGCAAAATCATTGCATCGTATTTCCTTTAGCAAAGACTCTGTATTTTGCCATCGCCATTGCTGTATGTTATGTAAATAATTTTGACTGAGGAAGTTTGGAAAAGTAATTGGTTTGCATTAGCACTCTCTGCATGAATGAGTAAATTGCACATTTCTTAGTAGTGCATAAGCTTCACTTCCAGCTTTCAAATCCCCATTTGCGATTTCATTGAGAGCTTCAACCATTTCATCAAAACCATAACACATTTCACAATCAAACTCTGTCTTGGCCCCTGTGGTTCTTATTGTACTGTAGTTGTAGGTGGCTAATTTGACAATAGCCAATACAGTAAACAGGTCACGTTGACATTGTTACTTTCATCACACAACAAACCTAAGTTTGGTTCTTTACATTCACCTCTCCTCAAAGAACTACCTAGGGCACATACTTTCAGAAAGTCCATCTTTAAAAAAAGTATTTAAAAAAGCTAAAATACACATGAACATGGTATTGCAATGTTACTCATTACACTGCACGTATGTGGCAGATCAATAATATCACTGACAGTAACATTTCATTTTCAACTATCTTCTATTTTAAACCAACACACTATTGCTGTATATAAAACACATATTATTAATCAATCGGAATTTCTGAAGCAATGTTGATTCTGAAATTCTAATAGAAGTACTTGTCTTTCACTATTTGTGTGACTTTTAGACTTTCCTGCAGAGTACTTTGCAATTTGTCTGGGAACATGTCTAATGCAGATTTGCTGAACTAGTCACATGTGAAGGTCTTCTCATATCTAACTTTCTTGATCTTCATTTTTCCTTTGGCAATGAAAGATGTTATTGCTGTGCTTGTTTTCTGAGTGTCACTGGCTTTTTTGCGTTTTTGTGATCTCTCGTGCTTAACACACACATGGCCATTCTTGCTCCCATGTCCCGTAGAAATCTGGACCAGGGTACACCAAACACAACATCTTATATAATATATATTATATATATATATATATATATATATATATATATATATATATATATATATATATATATATATATATATATACACACACAATACTGTGCAAAAGTTTTATGCGGGTGTGAAAAAATGTTGTAAAGAATGCTTTCAAAAATAGACTAAATAATAAAATAGATTATATTTATCAATTAACTAGTGCAAAGTGAGTGAATAGAAGAAAAATCTAAATCAAATCCATATTTGGTGTGACCACCCTTTGCCTTCAAAACAGCATCAATTCTTCTAGGTACACTTGCAAAAAGTTAGGATTTTGTAGGCATATAGTCAGGTATATAACTAAAACAATTATACCAAACAGGTGCTAATGATCACACTGTAACAACAAAAAAAAAATTGTTCCTGGGTAGTAAGTGTTATTTCCTAATTGCTTATCCCTCAAAAGTATAGAACATGGCTATTATTCCCCACACATGCCACACATTTGCCCATTTTCCCATTGGAAATAGTGATTTTTTGAAATATCACTGTCCTGGTCACAAAAGCAAAGTTTGTGGGGAATAATAGCCATTTTCTATACTTTTGCGGCATAAGCAATTAGGAAATAAAACTTACTACCCAGGAACAAAAATTGTGTTACATAGTGTCATCAATACAATATTTAGGTTGAAACACAATCATTAACTGAAACAGAAACAGCTGTGTAAGAGGAATAAAATTGGGTAAGGAACAGCCAAACTCAGCTAACAAGGTGAGGTTGCTGAAGACAGTTTACTGTCAAAAGTCATACACCATGGCAAGACTGAGCAAAGCAACAAGACACAAGGTAGTTAAATTGCATCAGCAAGGTCTCTCCCAGGCAAAAATTTCAAGGCAGACAGGAGTTTCCAGATGTGCTGTCCAAGCTCTTTTGAAGAAGCACAAAGAAACGGGCAACTTTGAGGACCATAGACGCAGTGGTCGGCCAAGGAAACTTACTGCAGCAGATGAAAGACACATCATGCTTACTTTCCTTCGCAATCAGAAGATATCCAGCAATGCCATCAGCTCAGAATTGGCAGAAAACACTGGGACCCTGGTACACCCATCTACTGTCCGAAAAGTCTGGTCAGAAGTGACTTTCATGGAAGACTTGCGGCCAAAAAGCCATACCTCCGATGTGGAAACAAGGCCAAGAGACTCAACTATGCACGAAAACACAGGAACTGGGGTGCAGAAAAATGGCAGCAGATGCTCTGGACTGATGAGTCAAAATTTGAAATATTTGGCTGTAGTAGAAGGCAGTTTGTTCGCCGAAGGGCTGGAGAGCGGTACACGAATGAGTGTCTGCAGGCAACAGTGAAGCATGGTGGAGGTTCCTTGCAAGTTTGGGGCTGCATTTCTGCAAATGGAGTTGGGGATTTGGTCAGAATTAATGGTCTCCTCAATGCTGAGAAGTACAGGCAGATACTTATCCATCATGCAATACCATCAGGGAGGCATCTGATTGGCCGCTAATTTATTCTGCAGCATGACAACGACCCCAAACATACAGCGAAAGTCATTAAGAACTATTTTCAGCGTAAAGAAGAACAAGGAGTCCTGGAAGTGATGGTATGGCCCCCACAGAGCCCTGATCTCAACATCATCGAGTCTGTCTGGGATTACATGAAGAGAGAGAAGCAACTGAGGCTGCCTAAATCCACAGAAGAACTGTGGTTAGTTCTCCAAGATGTTTGGGCCAACCTACCTGCTGAGTTCCTTCAAAAACTGTGTGCAAGTGTACCTAGAAGAATTGATGCTGTTTTGAAGGCAAAGGGTGGTCACACCAAATATGGATTTGATGTAGATTTTTCTTCTGTTCACTCACTTTGCATTTTGTTAATTGATAAACATAAACTATTAACTTGTCTATTTTTGAAAGCATTCTTACTTTACAGCATTTTTTCACACCTGCCTAAAACTTTTGCACAGTACTGTATATATATATATATATATATATATATATATATATATATATATATATATATATATATATATATATATATATTTCTTTTTTACAGGACCAGGAGGGCTTATTGCACGCATAGCAATCTTAGATGGTCAACTACTAAATGCATGGCTCCCAAAATATTTGGCCATCGCTGTATATAACATGTTTTTAAATGGTAAAACCAGATCTCATTTTTCTAATCTGGCCTTTGTAAAATAAAGTGCCCACCGTTGCTATTATACAATACTAATCAGAAAATAATAACTACAAAGCCTAATTTGAGATACAAATTTTGCAGAATTTTTGAGAGAACAGCATCTTTTACCAAAGCTAAGCTCAGTCTCTCTAACAACATGAAAGTGACAGATCATGAGCTGGATCTGATATGATCAAGACAAAGATCAGTAATACAAGCAAGGTTATTAATATATTAAATTAAGACAATGTTAATTAGTATAATACTATTTACTGTAAGAAAATAACAATCTATCAATGTTAATTTGTTATGAAAGGTAAAATTATAGTACACAATGCAATAAATAATACTTTAAACTACCTGTTTAAGTAACGTTAGTATACTTGAACTCTTCAGTCATAATTATTTCTCTTTTAACACTTGAGTATCATTTGTTATTTGTGTTTGTAAACTGTGAGGGTGGCTGATTTTTATTCATGCATTTGTAACAGTTAGTTGCAATGTTACCAACCTTAAAGACCTATGTTTTTAGCATTGAAAATATACATGCCATTTAAAGTATAATATCTGTTTTTCTTCAATTTAATAAAGTTACATATTTTACGTTACCTATGTGTTGACTATTTTTTGGAAAAATATAATCAAACAAACATCAAACAAACATGACAAATTAGCTGTGCTATCAGTCACTTCAGGCTTACATTTTAAGACCCCCCCTATTCTTTGTCCCATAATTCAAGCACTGGCTGTGACTTTGATTATTTTTATTTTGCTGTTGCATCCAGTAGTAGTCTTTGCCTCCCACTAGATATGTAACCAGGCAAATCCGAAAGGCAGTGGTTAATTGTACTCATGGTTGAAAATGAAACATCTGTTAGGAAAGGCTTGGCAGTACATTTTGCTGTCTAATACATTAATTGAAGAGACATTTAAATGCCCAACATCTGCAATGATTTCACAGTAGGAATCACCATAAAAATGCATATAAAATGGTCAATAAAGAATTAGACATTCTTGACAGCTACACACTTTAAACTAAGTTACTTTGACCTTGGAGCAGCTAAGGTGAAAGTCTATAATCATACATTTCAATTAATTTACTAATGCACCTGTCTGTTTATCCAGTAACACTTGCCACTGATCCTATCTGTCTGTCACACATTAAGATGAACAGTAACTGCCTCAGTTTGTTTCCAGACTAATCCCTTAGCCCCCTATCGACCTTTTTGTACTGACTCGACATACAGGTTTACACTTTTCAAACCTTAACACAGCTCAGACTCTAGCCTGTAGAGTCTGTGTATTGTTTTATCATAATAATGCTGATGACGGTCAGTTGGGCTTACACATGTAAACATGTTTTTCTGCAATCCACTCCACCTCCATGCCATTTAAAAAAATAAAACTATAATTTAAGTAAAGACTTTTTCTTGATTTTTAAGATCATAATGATACTAATGCAAAAAAGCATCTTACCATCTCATATTTGGATATTGTACTTTCATTTGATATTCATATGTGCTTATTTGCAAAAAAAAAAAAGAAAAGAATAATGACTAGTTTGTTATCCAGTGCTGGGATTCATAGTGGAGACAAACTTTTGTGTTTATGTCTACATGTGCGTCTGTCATACTTTAGAGTTTTGCAAACTGTATATCAAGAGAACTTCTTGTACAATGTTCATGAAACTTGCTAACAAATTATTGAATGTATTTTAATCTCAGAGAATATAGAGGCTGCTGGTCTGTCTGTACATTTACTCTATATCTAGAGCACTGCTTATTGCTTAGGACAAAACTTAAAGTGGAGTAGCCAATATTCCTGTCTGTCTCTCTGTCCGTTTGTAATATTAAGATTTTACCAGGCAAATCCGTGTGTTGACATAGTAATCTGTACTGTGCTGGCATTGTAATTGACATTGACTTGATAATCTGACTGCTGCTGTTTAACAATTGGTTCCTTTGTCCATCAAGTGATACATATTTTTTGGAAGAAGATCTAAAACTGATAATAACACTTTATAATTTTATTTTTATTTTTATTTATTTTTTAAATGCTAATTTAAAGAAAAAAAATGCTAAAAAAAATCTAATTAAATCAATACATTGTGTTCTAATATGCAATTTGTTTGTCATAATGATCTGATTGCCATTGCCAGTCTAATTACCAATTGATATGAATTGTATACTGTTAATACAAATGAATTAAGACTATATAAATGGTAAACCAGTGTTTAACTATTATGCACTGATGATAGCAGCGGCGACTACTGAAATGTTTGCTTTTGAGCATTTTATTCACCTTTTCTTTTTTTTGCACATGTGAGTGTGAATAAGATTTAATATATTTCTGCTTTGGACTTTTTTTGATCTTCGTGTCATTTTGTGATACACATTGTTCGAGCGTTAGAGCATTATATTTTGAGCTTTACACACCTGTGTTTGGACTACAGTTTTGGACGGTCTTTGTAAAAGCGCTGAATCAATGCTGTATGAAAACCTGCTGTGTAAAAAGGAGCAACCCTGATGCAGTTCTAATAAGCATGAAGAAAAAAAAAAACAGCTTGAAAAAAGTACCAATAGGTCCTTCACATTACATCCCATCTAAATGTTAATGCCAAAAGGCTAAGACATATAAGTCCTTCTAGATAAGACAAGGATTTGCTAGCTTCTACTTCAGCTTTCTGGCCCACAAATATAATGTTAAGGCTATAATTTTCAAAGCAGACTGGTAATAACTTATTTGAAAATATATATATTGATCAGCCTTGCTGAAAATATATATATTGATCAGCCTTGCTGAAGAACCCCTAGATCATCACCGATCCTCCACCACATTTCACAGTGGGTGCGAGACACTGTGGCTTGTAGGCCTCTCCAGGTCTCCGTCTAACCATTAGACGACCAGGTGTTGGGCAAAGCTGAAAATTGGACTCATCAGAGAAATGACCTTAATACAGTCCTCTACGGTCCAATCCTCATGGTCTTTTGCAAACCTCACCCTGGCTCTTCTTTGCTTCTCATTGATGAAGGGCTTTTTTCTAGCTTTGCACGACTTCAGCCCTGCCCCTAGGAGCCTGTTTTGAACTGTCCTCGCCCTGCACTTCACCCCAGCTGCTGTTTGCCATTCTTTTTGTAGGTCACTTGATGTCATCTTATGGTTGCTGAGTGACATTCGAATGAGTTGGTGGTCATCCCGGTCAGTGGAGAGTCGTTTTCGCCCTCTGCTGGTCTGTAGCTTTGTTGTTCCCAATGTGTGCTGCTTGACCTTGTTCTTATGAACCTCCGCCTGTGTTGGAATTCAACAGACACTGGAATGAAATGGCTGCCATACATGTAGAGATGCTGATTTAAGAAAAAAAATTGCAGTGGTCTCTTAATTTTTTCCAGCGCTATATACATATATATAAATTTGGCACAACTTATGAAAAATGGAGCTCCATTAAAGTAAATGAAATATTAGTTGTAATTGTCCAGGGGGTTAAGGAGACATAGTGCATTCAGTGTAATTGCCTAATTTCCATTACATGACAGCAGATGTTAAAACTTCATTATGATTTGAACTCGGCTCTTGCCAAGATAAGCACCAACTAAGAGTAGCTTTACAGCAAACTAATGTGATCCATCTGTATCTCCATCCATTTTTGTTTCTTTCCATCTGATGATGTAGATATCCTTTTGCCTGGTGTTGATGGCTGAAGTGTAATGCTGGCTCCAGGGATCAGCTTATTTTACCTCCCTAGCACATCAGCAAACACAATGGCTGCAATGCATACTCCGGCGATCAATCACAGTTTGCGGTCTCCCCAGCGCATCTGCATGACAACCGTCTGGATTGAGCTAAGTAGGGTACATCTCTAGGGTCTTCAAGTGGGCACCTTCCATTCTCTGTGTTTTGTCGACTAGCCCACAACACCTCAAGAGGGATCAACAGTGATTCTGGTATCCCAGCATCACCCCTCTCCATCCCCCACTCAACTCAGCCAAGCTTACTTACCCATACATCAGCGTTGCTTGCTTACTATTGTGCTTGAGATCCCAATCCATAATCTTTCCATCTCAACCACAGCCAGTTGCTGATCCTTTCTGCTGCTTCAGATAAGTTCTTCACAGAGTGATGGAACTCTTGGCTACTGAACCCAAAATCTCTGAGAAACTGGGTGGTAGAGTGTGCCACAAATCCTCGACAACCCACCTCCACTGGGTAAACTCGGACTCTCCATCCTCACTGTTCCACTTCAGCAGCTAGTTGAGCATATCAAAGTTTCTTCCTTTCAAATGCCTCATCCACAGCATCCTCCCATAGCACTGTTAACTCTGTCAGATGAACAAGGTGTGCTGATCCAGACCACAAGACAATGTCTGGTCGAAGGTTAGTGGTGGCAATCTCAGGTGGAAAAATAAGCCGTTGACCAACATCTGCCAGCATCTTCCAGTCTTTAGCAGCTTCCAGTTATCCTGGGCGAGGCTTGGTTTTAACACTTTTTTTTGGTGGTTGCTTTCCTGGGTGGAGAAATATTGCCTTTTGTGCGTAATGTTTTGATGGAACTGGTGGCAACTTATTGGTGAGGTTAAGCTTGTCTTCCAATGCTAAGGCCAAACATCGAAGCACCTGGTCATAGCGCCAAGAAAACCGTCCTTGGCTAAGACCCACCTTACACCCTGACAAAATGCACCTTAATGTTGCAAGTGATGAATACAAAGGACAGGAGGGATCCTCACCCACCCAGAGGATTAGGTTCTTTGGTGATGGGAGAACATCATATGTTGATCTGATGAGGAAACTGATCCTGCTCTGTTCTGCTTGGCCTGGGAACCGGCCTTTACACACCTGATCCTCTGTTTTTGCACCTCGTTGACTACTAGCTTCATCCGTTGAGCAGGGGTTGCTTTGTGCCATGTAGGAGGAGCTAAACTGAGACCAAGGTCTCCTTTTCCATGCTAAACCAATAATATCTGATTCGTAGGGCAGCCTTAGCATCTTCCACAGCTTTCTTTGCCGCTCATTTTCTTCCAGTTTTCAACACAGGTGCTGCCCCCCTTACGCTTTTGTCCTGTGAATCTAATAATGTCATTTCCAGTCGGACTTTGGCGCCTCAAACTCCTCAGTTAGAGCAGAGACTGGTAGCTGCAGTATTCCTTTATCATAAAGTCCCACTCTGCTGAGGCAGCGTGGAAGTCCCAACCATTTCCTGATGTATTAACTGATTGAAGCTTCCAGCTTCTCAACTGTTGTCAAGGAAACCTTGTACACAGTCAGTGGCCACAGCAGTCTTGGCAGTAGACCAAACTGAAAGCACCAGAGTTTCAGTTTGCCTGGTAAAGCGTTGCTATCTATGCTCTTCAACCCTTCCACTGCTTGTTGTCTAACTTCTCCCACATGAACTGTGTCCTTTAGATCCGCATCGTACCATCTCATAAAAACGTTTTGCTTTTATTTCAACATATTTATTTTTATTATTATTATGTATTCCGCTTAGAGATACATGTATAAAATGTGTTATTTTAAGACCTGTGGGACTGCTTAATACTTTCTTAAGGTTTTGTTGAAAAATATTCATGTTTGGGCAAAATACTAGATATGGTTTCACCTATGTGAATGCAATGCCATAATAAATAATTTCAGGGTCTTTATCAGCAATAATGGACACTACTCTCAATTATTTTCTGAAAATAAATATTTATAAATAAAATAACAGTTATCAGTTAACAAAATACTGTAATTCCTCACTATAAGTGGATTATTATTATTATTGTTATTATTATTATTATTATTATTATTATTATTATTATTAATAATAATATTAACTTCTTAGCAGACACTCTTATCAGACTTGCAACTGTTACAAAATATCACAAGACAAAGTATCACATTTCAAAATATCAGATTACAGGTGAGCAGTTGTAAAATACAATGCAATCAGTAGCAAAAGCTCAAATTCAAATAAGAGCAAAACATAGAGAATACAGTAAATAATTACATGTAAACGGAGGTTTGACTAAGAGCAGTTAACTTATATTAAAGCTTTGTGTGGCAGGCTGGCGAGTGGATAGAGGCCCAGAGACAGACTGCAGTTCAAAAAAAATAACTATTTTATTATAAATAAACAAAAATAAAGTGCACACGGGCAAAATAACAAATACTCAAACACAAATAAAGCAAAAACAAAACTCACAAAAATAACAGTTTCCAGGCTGGGCAATGCCTTCACTGGATTCAAGTTTTCTACACAACCAAAAAAACCAACCTGCTTCCTCAGCTCCCTCTCCCCCAAATGAGAAGCTGAGGCCTCCTTTTATATCAGGTGGCTGGGCGCTGATTGATCGTTAATCAACCTAATCAACTAATCAACCCCAGCCACCTGAACATAATAAACCCAGGCAGGCAGGGGAAGTTAACCCCATCCCTGCCAATTTAAAAGGGCAGAGCTTTGCTCTGCCACACACCTCCCCCCATGTACAACGTACACCGGCCGCAATCGGCCAACCCCCCCCCCCCCCCCCCCCCCCCCCACCCCACCCTCCTCCCCCCAAGAGTCCAATTATGTCCCTTGGGTGGGCTGTTATGGTGGGTGGTGGTGGGCGGGGTTGATGTCGGAGCCCCCAAGCCTTCTTTGGTTGAGGGGGCCCCGAATGTCCAAGGTAGCATGGCGACGGCGGCCCGGCTCCCTCTGGTGGCGGAGGCGGCGACGGCGGCCCGGCTCCCTCTGGTGGCGGAGGCGGCGACGGCGGCCCGGCTCCCTCTGGTGGCGGAGGCGGCGACGGCGGCCCGGCTCCCTCTGGTGGCGGAGGCGGCGGCGGCGGCCCGGCTCCCTCTGGTGGCGGAGGCGGCGGCGGCGGCCCGGCTCCCTCTGGTGGCGGGGGCGGCGGCGGCGGCCCGGCTCCCTCTGGTGGCGGAGGCGGCGGCGGCGGCCCGGCTCCCTCTGGTGGCGGAGGCGGCGGCGGCGGCCCGGCTCCCTCTGGTGGCGGAGGCGGCGGCGGCGGCCCGGCTCCCTCTGGTGCCGGAGGCGGCGGCCCGGCTCCCTCTGGCTCTGGGAGCGACGGCGGCTCCTCACCCCTCTCTGGCTCTGGGAGCGACGGCGGCTCCTCACTCCTCTCTGGCTCTGGGAGCGACGGAGGCTCCTCCTCCCTCTCTGGCTCTGGGAGCGACGGCAGATCCTCCTCCCTCTCTGGCTCTGGGAGCGACGGCAGCTCCTCACTCCCTCTCTGGCTCTGGGAGCGACGGAGGCTCCTCCTCCCTCTCTGGCTCTGGGAGTGACGGCGGATCCTCCTCCCTCTCTGGCTCTGGGAGCGACGGCAGCTCCTCTCTGGCTCTGGGAGCGACCCTCCTCACTCCCTCTCTGGCTCTGGGAGCGACGGAGGCTCCTCCTCCCTCTCTGGCTCTGGGAGCGACAGCAGATCCTCCTCCCTCTCTGGCTCTGGGAGCGACAGCAGATCCTCCTCCCTCTCTGGCTCTGGGAGCGACAGCAGCTCCTCCTCCCTCTCTGGCTCTGGGAGCGACGGCAGCTCCTCACTCCCTCTCTGGCTCTGGGAGCGACGGCAGCTCCTCACTCCTCTCTGGCTCTGGGAGTGACGGAGGCTCCTCCTCCCTCTCTGGCTCTGGGAGCGACAGCAGATCCTCCTCCCTCTCTGGCTCTGGGAGCGACAGCAGATCCTCACCCCTCTCTGGCTCTGGGAGCGACGGCAGCTCCTCACCCCTCTCTGGCTCTGGGAGCGACGGAGGCTCCTCCTCCCTCTCTGGCTCTGGGAGCGACGGAGGCTCCTCACCCCTCTCTGGCTCTGGGAGCGACGGCAGCTCCTCACCCCTCTCTGGCTCTGGGAGCGACGGCAGCTCCTCACCCCTCTCTGGCTCTGGGAGCGACGGCTCCTACTCCCTCCTCTCTGGGGACGACGGCAGATCCCTCTCTGGCTCTGGGAGCGACGGCAGATCCTCACCCCTCTCTGGCTCTGGGAGCGACGGCAGCTCCTCACCCCTCTCTGGCTCTGGGAGCGACGGCAGCTCCTCACCCCTCTCTGGCTCTGGGAGCGACGGCAGCTCCTCACCCCTCTCTGGCTCTGGGAGCGACGGCGGCTCCTCACCCCTCTCTGGCTCTGGGAGCGACGGCAGATCCTCCTCCCTCTCTGGCTCTGGGAGCGACGGAGGCTCCTCACCCCTCTCTGGCTCTGGGGACGACGGCAGCTCCTCACCCCTCTCTGGCTCTGGGGACGACGGCAGCTCCTCACCCCTCTCTGGCTCTGGGAGCGACGGCAGCTCCTCACCCCTCTCTGGCTCTGGGGGCGACGGCAGCTCCTCACCCCTCTCTGGCTCTGGGAGCGACGGCAGCTCCTCGCCCCTCTCTGGCTCCCGGGAAGGCGGCTCACCCCTCTCTGGCTCTCGGGAAGGCGGCTCACCTCTCTTTATTGGAGTGACCGGTGGATCTCCCATGTCTACCGCCAGGTAATTAACCACCATGAGGGCAACCTCTGGGAAGGAGGCCGGGTGGTGCTGTTCCTCCCACTGTTCCCACCTCTCCCCATCTCGACGCCACAGCGTGTTGATAACTATGGGGAGATCGTGGACGAGGTCTGCCTCAGGGTGCATCAACCAGTCCCAGATCTCCTGGGACGGTGGTGAAGGTGGTGGTGCTGGAGGTAGTGGGGTGGCCCCTGATGCCCGGGGTGAACACTGCACCTCTTCCTGGGCCTGGTTGTAGGGGCATCCTGCCCAGTTGTGGCCGTCCTCCTCACACCGGCCACACCAGTTTGCCGGTGGCACGTC
Source organism: Polyodon spathula (assembly GCF_017654505.1). NCBI lineage: Eukaryota > Metazoa > Chordata > Actinopteri > Acipenseriformes > Polyodontidae > Polyodon > Polyodon spathula. Next base: position 52,759,170 of record NC_054534.1, on the reverse strand, counting down.
TGGGCAGGACCGCCAACGATGGTCCTCCTTACCGCACCAGGAACACCAGGGGAAGAGGCTGGCCGGGTCCTCCAGCGGTGGCTGCAGCAGCTTACATTTCTTCAGCTGCTTTTCCTGCCTTTGCCGCTGTCTGCTCTTCTTTCCCATTTTTTTTTTTTTTCCAAAAAAAAAATAAATAAATAAATAAATACTGCTCTGAGCCTCTAGGTGGCGCTATCCCTCTTCTGACACCAAATGTGGCAGGCTGGCGAGTGGATAGAGGCCCAGAGACAGACTGCAGTTCAAAAAAAATAACTATTTTATTATAAATAAACAAAAATAAAGTGCACACGGGCAAAATAACAAATACTCAAACACAAATAAAGCAAAAACAAAACTCACAAAAATAACAGTTTCCAGGCTGGGCAATGCCTTCACTGGATTCAAGTTTTCTACACAACCAAAAAAACCAACCTGCTTCCTCAGCTCCCTCTCCCCCAAATGAGAAGCTGAGGCCTCCTTTTATATCAGGTGGCTGGGCGCTGATTGATCGTTAATCAACCTAATCAACTAATCAACCCCAGCCACCTGAACATAATAAACCCAGGCAGGCAGGGGAAGTTAACCCCATCCCTGCCAATTTAAAAGGGCAGAGCTTTGCTCTGCCACACTTTGCTTATACAAATCCAGTATGAGCACATGGTAAGTACGATAATCCATAAGAGTAAATTCAAATACAAGACACAGGAAGTAGTTATAATTAAAAGTAGTAGTAGAATGTGCCAAGTATAAGTCAAAACAAGTACTGGCACAAGTGGGTGCCATATAGTCCAGCATAGTCTAGAGTTGTGAGTTTTAGAGATGCTGTCTGAACCGGTGTGGAGGCGCTGGAAGGTTGTCAGGAACTGAGCAGTCTGAAATCCTTGGATAGGTCGTTCCACCACTGAGGGAAAAGTGTGAAGAAGGAGACGGCTCTGGAAGGTGGGGAGCTAATCTGCCAGTGATTCTGATGGCTGCGATAATAACCAGGCAGAAATAAATAAATGCACAATAATAATAATAATAATAATAATAATAATAATAATAATAATAATAATAATAATAATAATAACAAAAAATCCCTCTTTCATGGGGTTTCCATGCAGGGCAGTTTACATGTGAAATGGTGATGCATGCACGTTCGAGAGAATTACTAGTGTAAATCAGGTTTGTGGCCAAAAAAAACGGCCAAAGAGAACGATAGGGAAAATCGCATTTACTTGTGTAAATGACAAAACACATTGGACATTATGTCAAGTATCGCATGGAAACTGCATTTCACGTGTAAATGTTAATAAGCATGTTTATCCATAACTATAAATATTGCAAGGGAGCAGATCAGTTGTTATTGTGGATTCCAAGATGGCAGAAAGTTGCTGATGGGTGATTTTATGGTTAGCAGTAAAGTAATTCACCTTAATGATAATGCGGGTGGCTTTTTTTTTTTTTTTTTTTTTTTTATTGTTTTTTGCTGTGTCTGGCCTGTCAAGTTGTACATCTCATGTGGGTTTACAGTTCTATATAAAACACTTAACTTGAACTGTATTATTATGTCCTTGTTATTGTATTAAAGCAGCTGTTTGAGAATACCCTTGCTGTAAAAACTACGATAAAGTTAAACACGAAGAGCAAGTGAGCTGCTTACTAAATGTCTGTGACTGAATTCCCTTGCTTTTGATCCCAGCTATTTCCAAAGACAACACGTGTCCGCCCTCCACTCAAAATCGCTGGAGCGAGGAGAAATCAGGTGTATTAATAAGTATAGTTAGTGACTTGGATGTGTTGAGCCAGCTCGATCGCACGAAACAGCGTAACACGCATGTGTACCAACAAGTGGGAGGAATAGAGTGGACAGTCCCACAAAATAGAGAGCAATTTAAATAACTGAAACAGTCCTATCTGCAGGAACGAGCAATGAGATGACGTTCGGGAGAAGCAGTCCCACAGAGAAATGCTTTCTGCTTCAGTTACATCTGGCATAGCTATGTAGGTGGTGCGGTACCTCTGAACAAGGGAGTCGACATACTTGTAAATACAGCGATAAACTGTGGTTTTATTCACCCCAAACACATTGACAACTACCGTGTACTCAGCTGAGTAACCCTAACCCTGTACTCAGCTGAGGATGCCAGCCTATACAGAGCAATCTTCACTGGCACAGGAGGCCATACATAATTCCTTTTTGGCTGTATATCTTCATTTACCTTTACAATGCTGATTATTGCTCTGGTGACATGAAAGGACTCTATCCACTGCAGCACAACCTCTTCCCACCAGCAAGACGGAGAAGTATTTGTCCAAACTGTCTTTTCATTAGCCACTGGGACTTGCTGGTAGAGGATGTTTAGAGGTCAAGGCCCTGAAACAAAGGGAAAATATCCATTGCTGTTGTTATTATTATTATTATTATTATTATAATAATAATAATAATAATAATAATAATAATAATAATAATAATAATAATAATAATAATTAGAACTACCAGGCAGTTTTACGGCTCCCAAACCCAGTATCAGTACCCGTCTAAGCGTGTTTAGTTCTCAATGTGCCAAGTTTAAAATCAGCAACTGTTCCACAGAAGAAGATTTTGAAAGTTTTTTTTTTTTTCAAAAATGCGTCAGGCAGCCATCTTGTTTAATACAAGTTTCTTAAAAGTTGTACTGCTACAGTGTCAAAGATAATGCTTGTGAAGTTTCGAGTTAGTCAAGTAAACTGTTTGTCAACTGAGGCAGTTTTAATTTTCAGACATAAACATACACCTGGTGACCACCTTGTTTTATAAAACATAACCATTTTGACATTATTTGTATTCCATTGTTACTGGGACAATAACTACAACAGTTTGCTGTTAAGGGCGCATTTCGATAAGACTTCTGGTAGCCATTTTGGCATTAAACTTTATCGCAGAAATTTCTGCTTCGCAAACTTGATGCAGGTTTGGATGCTGATGATATATGCAAATTGTCAGATCAATTGCTTCACCGGTTCCCAAGAAGAAGATTTTGAAAGGTTTCTAAAAAATACATCAAACAGCCATTTTTGTTTCTGCTCAACAAAATCTTTTAAAAGTCAATAGTATTGATACAGTATCAGGGAAGATGCTTGTGAAGTTTGGAGTTAGTCAAGTAAATCGTTTGTCAACTGACGCAGGTTTAAATTTAACGTAAGTTTAAAGGTAAACGTATAAGTGGTGACCATCTTGTTTTATAAATCATCACCATTTTCACATATTTGTATCCCGTTGTTACTGGGATGATAACTACCAAGTTTGGAGTTTGTTGGACAAACGGTTTTCAAACAGCAGCAGTTTGTTGTTAGGGGTGTGTTCCAATAAGATTTGTGGCAGCCATTTTGACATTAAAATTTATCACAGCAATTTCTGCTTAGCAAACTTGATGCGGGTTTAGATGCTGATGATATTTGCAAAGTGTCATACCAATCGCTTCACTGGTTCCCAAGAAAAAGATTTTGAAAGGTTTTATCGAAAAATGCGTCACAGTGCTAATTGCAAGGACGCAGCAGCACAATTTTACAGCATCAGACAGCCAATGTATCCAGCTTGTTACCTGCTAAGTCAGAACCTGATCAGTCACACAGCTTCGAAGCAGCAGCAGTTTAAAGTTTTGGGAAGAAAAAATAAATAAATTAAAAAAAAACAAAAAAGAAAACAAAAAAAACTTTAACAATAACAATAGGCTTCCCAGCCTTTGGCTTGGAAGCCTAATAATAATAGTAGTAGTCCTATTTAAGTGCTTGTGTGTGGTGATACAATTCTACTTAGCACTCCTTAAACAAAAGGGAGTGCTAACAAAGCCAACATTTAAGTAATTATAACAAAAAGACCAGTTAAAGAAACTCAAAGAAAGAACAGAACCAAAAAAAAATGATAGAGAGCATGCCACTTAGAGTCCACTCGTAGCAGTATTATGTACTGGAAAACGGGGGCGAGTAGGGTACAACCAGCATTTAAAAATTGTACTGTACTTAACATTTTGATCATTTTTATATCATTATCTTAATTGCTGGTATTTTAGACTATAATGATCAGAAATGCTGAAGCGATAGATCTGTGAAAACCTGTATATCTCTTGTATGTATATGTATAGGTTTCTAATAAATAAATTTGCAGTCAAAATTTTTTTAGCACTTTTTTGTGAAATGTTTATTGTATTTTTTTTGTATTTATGTATAAAACTTTGTCTGGGTTTTTGTTTTATTTCCTGTAGTTTTTTTTATTAGTTTTTTTTTTTTGGTGGCCAAATGAGGCAGGCTGTACTTGCAGTGCTTCAGCACAACCTGAAAACTTTGTTTAAAAAAGCTGTATGATAGCAGTCATTGCGCAAGGCTAAATTGTAACTCAGACAGGGACATTTAAATATACCCTGCTGGATTTTAATATTAATTAGGTTATTTGCATTTGGAAGGAGAATTTCCCTGGCTAAAAGAAAACTACATGGAAACATGCACTACCCGAAATGCATTAGCAAAACTGAATGAGAAAAACTGCCCCAATGCTCTTAAAAGCTGCACAGCTTGTACATTATTTTCATAGACTGGCAGCTGTTATTTCATTTGTTCAATATATCGAGAGAAGGGTTAAAGAAGTAGCATTAGGTGGGCTTTTGTTTAATTTTTTTTAAAAGAAGGTTACCACTGTAGATACAGAAATAAGAACATAAGAACATAAGAAAGTTTACAAACGAGAGGAGGCCATTCGGCCCATCTTGCTCGTTTGGTTGTTAGTAGCTTATTGATCCCAAAATCTCATCAAGCAGCTTCTTGAAGGATCCCAGGGTGTCAGCTTCAACAACATTACTGGGGAGTTGATTCCAGACCCTCACAATTCTCTGTGTAAAAAAGTGTCTCCTATTTTCTGTTCTGAATGCCCCTTTTTCTAAACTCCATTTGTGACCCCTGGTCCTTGTTTCTTTTTTCAGGCTGAAAAAGTCCCTTGGGTCGACACTGTCAATACCTTTTAGAATTTTGAATGCTTGAATTAGGTCGCCACGTAGTCTTCTTTGTTCAAGACTGAACAGATTCAATTCTTTTAGCCTGTTTGCATATGACATGCCTTTTAAGCCCGGAATAATTCTGGTCGCTCTTCTTTGCACTCTTTCTAGAGCAGCAATATCTTTTTTATAGCGAGGTGACCAGAACTGCACACAATATTCAAGATGAGGTCTTACAAGTGCATTGTACAGTTTTAACATTACTTCTCTTGATTTAAATTCAACACTTTTCACAATGTAGCCGAGCATCTTGTTAGCCTTTTTTATAGCTTCCCCACATTGCCTAGATGAATGTATTCAATAGGCAGCACAGCATTAAGAACATAAGAAAGTTTATAAACGAGAAGAGGCCATTTGGCCCATCTTGCTTGTTTGGTTGTTAGTATCTTATTGATCCCAGAATCTCATCAAGCAGCTTCTTGAAGGATCCCAGGGTGTCAGCTTCAACAACATTACTGGGGAGTTGATTCCAGACCCTCACGATTCTCTGTGTAAAAAAGTGCCTCTTATTTTCTGTTCTGAATGCCCCTTTGTCTAATCTCCATTTGTGACCCCTGGTCTTTGTTTCTTTTTTCAGGTCAAAAAAGTCCCTTGGGTCGACATTGTCAATACCTTTTAGAATTTTGATTGCTTGAATTAGGTCGCTGCGTAGTCTTCTTTGTTCAAGACTGAACAGATTCAATTCTTTTAGCCTGTCTGCATATGACATGCCTTTTAAGCCCGGAATAATTCTGGTCGCTCTTCTTTGCACTCTTTCTAGAGCAGCAATATCTTTTTTATAGCAAGGTGACCAGAACTGAACACATTATTCAAGATGAGGTCTTACTAGTGCATTGTACAGTTTTAACATTACTTCCCTTGATTTAAATTCAACACTGTTCACAATGTATCCGAGCATCTTGTTAGCCTTTTTTATAGCTTCCCCACATTGTCTAGATGAAGACATTTCTGAGTCAACAAAAACTCATTGGTCTTTTTCATAGATTCCTTCTCCAATTTCAGTATCTCCCATATGATATTTATAATGTACATTTGTATTTCCTGCGTGCAGTACCTTACACTTTTCTCTATTAAATGTCATTTGCCATGTGTCTGCCCAGTTCTGAATCTTGTCTAGATCATTTTGAATGACCTTTGCTGCTGCAACAGTATTTGCCACTCCTCCTATTTTTGTGTCGTCTGCAAATTTAACAAGTTTGCTTACTATACCGGAATCTAAATCATTAATGTAGATTAGGAATAGCAGAGGACTTACTACTGATCCCTGTGGTACACCACTGTTTACCACACTCCAGTCTGAGGTTTTTCCTCTAATCAGTACTTTCTGTTTTCTACATGTTAACCACTTCCTAATCCATGTACATGTGCTTCCTTGAATCCCAACTGCGTTCATTTTGAGAATTAATCTTTTGTTTGGGACTTTGTCAAAAGCTTTCTGGAAATCTAAATAAACCATGTCATATGCTTTGCAATTATCCATTATGGATGTTGCATCCTCAAAAAAATCAAGCAAGTTGACTGTCTCCCAGGACCCTGTTACCATATAGGTAATTTTCCATTTTGGATCTTATTATAGTTTCCATAAGTTTGCATATAATAGAAGTCAGGCTTACTGGTCTGTAGTTACCTGGTTCAGTTTTGTTTCCCTTTTTGTGGATCGGTATTACATTTGCAATTTTCCAGTCTGTCGGTACCACCCCTGTGTCAAGAGACTGTTGCATGATCTTGGTTAGCGGTTTGTAAATTACTTCTTTCATTTCTTTGGGTACTATTGGGAGGATCTCATCTGGCCCAGGGAAATTGTTTATTTTAAGAGCTCCTAGTCCCTTCTCGGTTATGCTAAAGTTATTTAAAACTGGATAGGAACTGGATGACATGTGGGGCATGTTGTCCGTATCTTCCTTTGTAAAAACTTGTGAAAAGTAATCATTTAATATATTTGCTATTTTTTTTTCTTCATCTACGATTTTGCCATTTGTATCTCTTAGACATTTAACCTCCTCTTTGACTGTTCTCTTGCTGTTGTAATATTGGAAAAACATTTTGGAATTGGTTTTCGCCCCCTTAGCAATGTTCATTTCTAACTTCTTTTTTGACTTACGTTTGCAGTTCTATGTACTCTCCCCTATTGATCTATTAAACCATTTTGGCAATTTAGTTTTACATTTAGATTTGTCTACTTTAGGGATGTAATTGTTTTGCGCCTCTAGTACTACATTTTTGAAGAATAACCATCCCTTTTCTGTGGATGTTTTCTCTATTTTACTCCATTCTACTTCTGTTAGTCTCTGTTTCATACCTTCATAGTTTGCTTTTCTAAAATTGTAAACCTTAGCTTTAGTCATTACTTTTTTTTGTTATAAAAAACACTTCAAATGAGACCATGTTGTGGTCTGAGTTTGCTAGTGGTTCTCTGACCTCTGTTTTAGTTATTCTGTCTTCGTTATTTGAAAAGACTAAATCAGGGCATGCCTCCCCTCTAGTCGGTGCCTTGACAAATTGTGTTAGGAAGCAGTCATTTGTCATTTCCACCATTTCAATTTCATCCGTCATGCTACCCACCGGGTTTTCCCATTTTATATGGGGGAAGTTGAAATCCCCCATTAGTATGGCTTCTCCTTTTCTACACACATTTCTAAGAACATTATGTAACAGATTATTTTGCTTGTTTTGATGCGGTCTCCCTTCTGTTTTTTTGTTGATTTATCCCCCCCCTTCCTTTCTAGTTTAAATGCTTCTGAATCTTTTCTCCAAGTAGATTGGTTCCCTTGTTATTTAAGTGCAGTCCGTCCCGTCTATACAGATAGTCCTCGTTGTAGAATGTGGTCCAATGATTAAGATAGGTGAAGCCTTCCTGTGTGCACCACGTCTTCAGCCATGCGTTTAGATTAATTATTTCCAGCTGTCCATATGGTCCTTTGCAAGGTGCCAGTAGTATACCAGAAAATACCACAGTTTTGGTTTTCTCTTTTAATTTCCTTCCTAGCTCTCTGAATTTGTTTTGCAGGGATTTTGGTCTGTCTCTTCCAATGTTGTTTGTACCGATGTGGACGACTACTACCGGGTCGTCTCCTGTTCGTTCTAGGAGCTTGTCCAAGTTCTCAGTGATGTGCTTGACCGAGGCTCCCGGAAGGCAGCACACTGTTGTAGTAAGGGGGTCCAAACTGAGAATTGAACTTGCTGTGTTTCATTTGAAAATAAAATTTGTAAGGTTATGAGGGCTTAGTGCTCCAAGCAACAAAAAATACACACTTGCTAATGTGTCATGTAATGTACTGTATTGAGGAAAATGTGATAAATGGGGATTTTTATAAGCCATGCAACCATTAATTTCTTAATAAACGTGTGGTGCTTAAAGATCCACCATCAATTCCTGAGTTTCACCATAAAGAAGCAGCTGAAAGCAAAGTAAATGCATGTATAAAATAAATTATGTAAATGTTAAAAATTAATAGGAATGAAAACAAGTTATATATGCATTGGGGTCTATAAACTGTGTACCCATTTCAATACACCAAAAAACACTGCATAACTTACAGTTATACATCGTGTGCAGGGTGTCTGTATTATAAGAGATATATTATTTTGCACAGTTTGAGCTGCTTCGCTTCACTGCCCTCTTGTCCAAACTGCACAAGACGACAATGACAAGACAATAAGAAACACCCTACACAGGACATATTAACCTATAAAACACACCCAACACAGCTGTCCCTTTCATGATTTATGACACCAGAAACTGAAAAACTGTTGCTAGAACTTGATCTGACCTGCTGACTTTCCATTCCATGAAAGTCATTAGATCTAAGTCATGTCATACTTTGTATAGCTCATTTCCATCTTTGATGAGGAAATATCCTCTGGAGTGAGATTTAAGAGACATTTTAATTTGAAATAATTTGGCTTTTTGCCGATATCTCCCTATAACTTTTAATTAGGTTAAAGTACCAATACTTTGTACAGCAAAACTATGCAACTGCATTGTATTTACTACTTAGTTTAGTTTGATGAGTGTAGGGCCATTTTAAATGGAAATTATATGTACTCAAAATAGAATTGGAATAAATATATGTTCTATATATATATATTAAATATACCAGGAAAAGGAATGAACGACAGAGAGGTGTGGTTTGGTGGAGCTGAGCAAATGTTTCGCTCAGCATTTAATAAACAGAACAGAAAATAAAAAGGTTATATAAACAAACACAAACACAGCACACGTCGCCAAAACAAAGAGAGAAACAAAACAGATTAATACTAAACAAAAATACGGTGAGCAGATATTTTACTATTCTTATTATAATCACAATTACTACCTCCGTCTCCTATCCCTTTCTCCACTCAACGAACACCCAACCCCAAGTGGGTGAAAACATGTTGCTTTTATGCAGCTGTACCAAGACTCGATTGCTAATCAAACATTCAATTGGAGTCTCGGTACAACTGTACGTGAATTAATAAAGTGCAATTCCCCATGCTCACATATTACATTTTACTTGCACGTGAAGTGCTGTGCAATCATTGTGCCTAAATACAAATATACATTTTAAACACTCGTGTTACACAGACCCATTTATATCCCGTGTACCAATGACTATACACCAACATTAAACACACAACATATAACAGATAATATACACAGGGGCGGGCACTTTGTCAAACATACCCCCCCCCCCCCCCCCCCCCCCCCCCCCCGTGTAAAGCACACATGGCCTCAATGGCCACCTCCCCCCTTAAAAGCCCAAAAGTCCAGCACAAAGTCCTGGGCCAGGACCGGAGGCTTCAAGGGGCCCACAGGTCGTAAGGCTGTCAGCAGCAATGCTGACAGCGGGGTGGCATACTCATGCCAGGGTAGTCCTGGCAGCGGACAGGCTGACCTTCTGAGGTCTCCTGATCTCCCCCCTTCTTCGGAGCAGGCAGCTCCACTTGTACTTCTGGCAGTGAAGAAACTGCAGTGGGAGCAGGTCTACTGACCTCTCCCATGATCTCCGGCAGCGAAGAAGCTGCAGTGGGAGCAGGTCTCCTGACCTCCCCCACGATCTCCGGCAGCAAAACTGCTGCAGTGGGAGCAGGTCTCCTGACCTCCCCCACGATCTCCGGCAGCGAAACTGCTGCAGTGGGAACAGGTCCCCAGACCTCCCCCCTGATCTCCGGCAGTGAAACTGCTGCTGGGGTTGGTGGTCTCCAGACCTCCTCCCCCTTCTTCGTGGTCGGCAGCTCCCCTTTGTGGGGTTCCGGCCACAGTACTTCTTGCTGCGATGCAGAACAACAGGCAGCCCCAGGTGATGCGGAGCGGCTGGCAACCCCAGGCGAAGCGGAGCGGCGGGCAACCCCAGGCGATGCGGAGTGGAGGGAAACGCCAGGCCATGTGGAGCGGCGGGCAACCCCAGGCGATGCCAGGCAGGCATCCTTGAGCGAAGCGCTCCAGGCATCCTTGGGCAAAGAGAGGCAGGCATCCTTGGGCGAAGCGAGACAGGGAGTCAGGACAAGCTGATGTGCTGGCCCTCTTCATAGCCGCTGCGGCCGGACTATTTTTCCCGGTGCTCCCGTCAGCAGACTATGTAGTGACTGCTGAGGAATGCAATCATCAAGTCCTGGTACTCTTTCTTGTACAGGGAGAGGCAGCTCCTGCTCCTGTCCCCCTGAAGGTGATGGAGGCAGAGGCAGCTCCAGCTCCTCTCCTCGTGAGGGTGGGGGAAGTGATACCAGCAGGCATTCATTCACTGCTGGTGGAAAGGGGCTCAGCAGGCTTTCACCCTCTGCTGGTGGGGGAAGTGATACCAGCAGGCATTCATCCTCTGCTGGTGGACAGGGACCCAGCAGGCATTCACCCTCTGCTGGTAGACAGGGACCCAGCAGGCATTCACCCTCTGCTGGTAGACAGGGACCCAGCAGGCATTCACCCTCTGCTGGTGGACAGAGACCCAGCAGGCATTCACCCTCTGCTAGTGGAGGAAGCAGAGGCAGTTCCTGCTGCTCTGCTCCTGCCGATGGGGGTGGCGGAGGCAGAGGCAGCTCCTGCTGCTCTGCGCCTGCTGGTGGAGGTGGCGGAGGCGTGTAGTCTCCTGGTAGTGGAGGTGGGAGCGGTGTGTAGTCTTCTGGCGACGGAGGTGGGAGCGACGTGTAGTCTACCCTTGTTACAGGGGACTGGTGCAGCTCTCCCTCACTTGCAGGGGACTGGTGCAGCTCTCCCTCACTTGCAGGGGACTGTTGCGGCTCTTCCTCACTTGCAGGGGACTGGTGAAGCTCTGGAGACAGTGGTGGGACCTCTCCCTCTGGCGCTGGAGACGGCAGCAATACATTTTAAACACTTGTGTTACACAGACCCATTTATATCCCGTGTACCAATGACTGTACACCAACATTAAACACACAACATATAACAGATAATATACACAGGGGCGGGCACTTTGTCACACTCACATAAAGACATTTTTGACTAACATCTTTATAGTACAATTTGTCCAAGATTTATCCTGAGATTTCAATTTGACTGACTATTCTGTTAGACGTGACAGGATAGTGTCACGGACCAGGCTGGTTACCAGCAGGAATTAGACCCAGAGACAGAAAGCTACAGTTTTATTTTACAAATAACACAAAAACAAACAAACAAACAGGGCACAAGGTCAAAAATAAGAGGTTTAACAAAAGTAATGAGTCAGCTGGTCATTGGCATTCATCTCACTAACCTACAGAGTACACAGCTCAATACACATCGCACACTATACAAACTCCTCCAACCAAAAAAGGATTTCTGGCTCTTTTCATACATGTGGCCATTCCTCAATTAGCGCTCAATTACCTATTTGAGGAATGGCCACACCTGTGATTATTGGCAGGGACATATTTAACCTCATCCCTGCTAACCTTACGACCCCCCCTCCCCCACGCACACTTACTTTACATTTTAGGGCTTTCGCACTGCCACATAAACATATCAGATCCTGGAAATTTTAAAACACATCCGTGCCAAAATGGTGAATGTGAGCATATTGTTACCAGTCAAACATGTTGCTTTGTTTTTGATACTCCAACAACTTTAATCTCTTTTAATTTCCGTAACCATCTGCTTAAAAACAATTGGGCAAGTTAAGCCAACATAATAATGTCTTTGTAGTTCACAGACTCCTACTAATATTGCTTGTTTTATTGTGTGTAAACAGCAGAGTGAATGATTCAATGAAGCCTATATCTGAAGAATTTGCTTTTTTACATCATTGTTGGTTGGCTACAGAGTCACTGCAGATGGTCAACAGATCCATTACAGCATTTCTTTATATCTCCTGATGAATGATCAGATTTAGCATATTTAGAGCACCTTGGGGAAAGAAGCTTATGTCTTTCTGTTTCCTACTGTTTCAGGGCAAAATAGATGAATCTTTCTGTTAGAAGAGAGTGCCATATTTATTTGATTAAATAAGGACTTCTTGATATAAATGTTGGCATCAGTAAATAAGATGAAGGTTTTGATATCAATTTGGTACAATTATTTTGGTGATTTATCCACCCGTCTGTATATGAAAAAGCTTTAATTATCACATTACATGACACAATTTGTTGAATGTAATGGATCTTTAGATGAGCTTATGTTGCACAGAAATAGACTAATCTTTTTGGTTCATCATTTTAAGTAACATATGTTACGATCTTTTGATTTCAGCAATACATTTTCCAGTCAGAAAAAAAAAAACATTCAAGTGGTACGGTATGTATCCAACTACAGTGCAATACTTGCAAAGCATAAAAATGAAACCATTAAACAGTAAGGCAAACCTTAATGGGGTCTGCAGTTACAACTTCCATTTCTTCAACATTGTTAGAACTTAATTGTTACTTATATATATATATATATATATATATATATATATATATATATATATATATATATATATATATATATATATATATATATATATTCAGTACTGTGCAAAAGTTTTAGGCAGGTGTGAAAAAATGCTGTAAAGTAAGAATGCTTTCAAAAATAGACATGTTAATAGTTTATATTTATCAATTAACAAAATGCAAAGTGAGTGAACAGAAGAAAAATCTACATCAAATCCATATTTGGTGTGACCACCCTTTGCCTTCAAAACAGCATCAATTCTTCTAGGTACACTTGCACACAGTTTTTGAAGGAACTCGGCAGGTAGGTTGGCCCAAACATCTTGGAGAACTAACCACAGTTCTTCTGTGGATTTAGGCAGCCTCAGTTGCTTCTCTCTCTTCATGTAATCCCAGACAGACTCGATGATGTTGAGATCAGGGCTCTGTGGGAGCCATACCATCACTTCCAGGACTCCTTGTTCTTCGTTACGCTGAAGATAGTTCTTAATGACTTTCTCTGCATGTTTGGGGTCGTTGTCATGCTGCAGAATAAATTTGAGGCGAATCAGATGCCTCCCTGATGGTATTGCATGATGGATAAGTATCTGCCTGTACTTCTCAGCATTGAGGAGACCATTAATTCTGACCAAATCCCCAACTCCATTTTCAGAAATGCAGCCCCAAACTTGCAAGGAACCTCCACCATGCTTCACTGTTGCCTGCAGACACTCATTTGTGTACCGCTCTTCAGCCCTTCGGCGAACAAACTGCCTTCTGCTACAGCCAAATATTTCAAATTTTGACTCATCAGTCCAGAGCAACTGCTGCCATTTTTCTGCACCCCAGTTCCTGTATTTTCGTGCGTAGTTGAGTCGCTTGGCCTTGTTTCCACGTCGGAGGTATAGCTTTTTTTAGTCTTCCATGAAGGCCACTTCTGACCAGAATTCTCCGGACAGTAGATGGGTGTACAAGGGTCTCACTGTTTTCTGCCAATTCTGAGCTGATGGCATTGCTGGACTTCTTCCGATGGCGAAGGGAAGTAAGCATGATGTGTCTTTCATCTGCTGCAGTAAGTTTCCTTGGCCGACCACTGCGTCTACAGTCCTCAAAGTTGCCTGTTTCTTTGTAATTCTTCAAAAGAGCTTGGACAGCACATCTGGAAACCCCTGTCTGCCTTGAAATTTCTTCCTGGGAGAGATCTTGCTGATGCAGACTAACTACCTTGTGTCTTGTTGCTGTGTTCAGTCTTGCCATGGTGTATGACTTTTGACAGTAAACTGTCTTCAGCAACCTCACCTTGTTAGCTGAGTTTGGCTGTTGTTCACCCAGTTTTATTCCTCCTACACAGCTGTTTCTGTTTCAGTTAATGATAGTGTTTCAACATACATATTGAACTGATGATCATTAGCACCTGTTTGGTATAATTGTTTAATCATACACCTGAGTATATGCCTACAAAATCCCTGACTTTTTGCAAGTGTACCTAGAAGAATTGATGTTGTTTTGAAGGCAAAGGGTGGTCACACCAAATATGGATTTGATGTAGAGTTTTCTTCTGTTCATTCACTTTGCATTTAGTTAATTGATAAATATAATCTATTAACATGTCTATTTTTGAAACCATTCTTACTTTACAGTATTTTTTCACACCTGCCTAAAACTTTTGCACAGTACTGTATATATATATATATATATATATATATATATATATATATATATATATATATATATATATATCAGTAGTACCCTTGAAAAAAAATTAGGTTCTACAACAGCTGCCAACAGTATACACAAAAAAATAAATGAGGCTGCTAAATGAAATAGAAAAAAATATGGACATTCATTTTAAGGAAACAATTCCAGAAAACCTCAACAGTATTCTGGGGTAATTTTATGCCAGTGCAAAAAGTTTAGCTGGCGACACTTATAATTCAGTCTCCAATTTTATAACGCTGAGAGCTGGACTAAATACATTTTTTAACGTTAGAAGTTTTAACATCTCTGCTGACAGCGAGTTTAAGACAAGCAATAACGTTTTCCTGTTAGACATGAACATTTTCAGAAAAGCCGGTAAAGACAAGGCCAAAAACCACCCCTGAATTACCAACCTGGATTTGAAGCACCTGCAGCAATCTGAAGCACTTTCACTGGACCCTGCAGTAAGATAGGTATGCAATGTCTGGTTTGATCTTCAGCCTAACCCTTGACGAATAAGCAGAATGACCATATATGGGCATGAATATGACCCTTTGTGTTTTAGAGCTTGTAGTTTGGCAACCTTAAATCAGAAATTAAAACCCAATATATTCAGAGAAAGGCCTTGTGTAGCTGTTTCCTGTTATATAATGTATTTTGTTGTAGAATGTAAGCCGCACCCCCCAACATATCATGACAAAATTTATAATGCATAATATTTTTTAAACTCCCAATTTCGACCCATTTCTAAGTTAGATATAGAAAAAATATTAGAACATTACAGTTCTGATTTTAAATAACTTCTACTTTGAGGATTGACAAGATTTTGTGCATGCAATAGTCTGTATGACAAAACGGCCCCATTTACAGGCACTGTCAGCTATTTTATGGAAGTAGTCCAGACAAAGTAAAATGTGCCAAAGTAGATTGCCAGTCAAATGCAGATGTTTGTATTAAATTATTCAATCATTTTTCATTATGAAGATAAAAATCATATTTTCATGCAAACTGTATAGAATTCAATATAACCACAAACAGCATTTTTTAAGTCTATAGAAAAACTTACTATAATAACAACAACAACTATACTGGACTACTGCAATAAATGTGGCCACCACCATAAAGTAAACAAATCATTAAATGCACTTCAATGTTGGCATATTAACATAATGAACTGTATATTTCTTGACTTTCAATAAGTTTGCATTATGAAGAAAAAAAATACTATTTATATAATTTATAACATTCAATATAACCACAAACAGCAACAATAACAACAAGTGTATATAGAGAAACAAGCTATAAGGTGATCAGAACAATCATATAAATAAATAAAAGTTATGTAGTGTGGTGTATGTACTGTCAAGTACAAGCCTCCTCTCAATCTTGTCCTTTTCCACTTAAAAATACACGCTGGTAGACATGTTTCCTGTGTATGCACTTTAGAAGTGTATTATCAAAAATACCATGTATGGATACCATTGTTGTGTTCCTATTGCCTTTAATGAGGCTCAGAATTGTAAACTTTGTTGCTTTTCTGAAAAGAGAATCTGCCCATAACCAATACGTCATGAGCAAGCGCATAAAATCTCTGTGTACTATTCATTCTTGTTGCTTCTTTTTGTTTCGGCTGCTCAGTCAAGCACTGAGAGGTCGAAACGGGAGTTGACCGCTTAGAGCCTGGATGAAGGGCTGCTCAGCCACGGATTTCCTGAGATTTCCCCCTAAAAAAAACATAAAAAACAAAATGTGAGTAGGGTTTTTTTTCCTTACCTGAGTGCTGAGCGGTTCGTATTTAGTAGTTCTGCGGGGTGAATGGTCAGGTTTGAGAGACTGGGCTCTCTCCCTCAGGGCAGTCATGCTCTGGGGGACAGGCCGTGTCTCAGCTGCTGATTCTTTAAGTTCAATATTTGGGGGTTAGGTGGCTGAGTGCCACTTTGAATATTTAAATAGTGCCGCGTTAAATATTTTTTTTTTTATTATTCATTCATGGTTTGGCAGCCTCGTCATTTCGGGAAGAGGTAGCTACAGCCACTTCTTATCTATGGCACTAGGATGCATGTATCTGTTCATGTATTTCCAGCCAGCCTAGCGCAGGTAGCCATCGGGCACCCACGGACGAGATCTTCGGCCAAATTCATATTTCACTTGGGACCTGAGTGCCTTTCACAGCATAAATCATCTGCAATTGCAATTCATCATTCATTCACTGCTGTTCATTTAACCGGATTCTCAGTGCTGAAAGACTGATTTGATTGCTCCATGGCCTGTTAGGGCAGTGAAATATCCCTGAAAAGAGATTGCGACGTCAGTATTTAAAACCTGACATTAGACAGTCTGGTGCATGTCGTGAGCATGAGGGTGTCCGTCAACTGACAGAAACGTCTTTTGAGATCTGAAAGGATGAAAACGGACTTGAATGGGTGTGTCTCGCTTATAACGAAGACACACACAAAAAAAAAAAGGCTGATCCTGACAGGCCCTGCAACCCCCATTGTCCAGTGTGGAGCTGCTGCACCTTCCTCAGTTTCATTTGAAACTCCACCTAGACTAGAGACCATTCACATCATCATGTGCTCCGCCCTCTACTTTTGAGATGCCACTTTTTCAATGCATAACTACAATAAATGGAAAAGTGCAGTTTATGTGAACAAGTTCAAATTAAAACAAATTCTTGAATACAAGTAAAGGTTATGTCCTTTGGGACTATATAACACTGTGGATGAATGCACAATAAAATGGTCTTGTTTTTGTTTTATTTACAAAGGGTTTTAATTATTTTACTTCCCCCAAATGACAATTCACTTTGATAATAGATGTTTTATAAAAGCGGTACCATCTCCACCCAGTAGTACATATATTTCATGGGAACTGCATGGCCTTCAGGGTTTGTACCTTACTTATATCATTTATAGAACACAGTGGGGGAAGTTCACAAAGACATTTACTCCAAAGTGTCATTACACCACTTTTTTTTTTTTTTTTTAAAGAGAAGAACACTTGTTAATGTTAGAAAACAAACTATTTCAGAGTACCTAAGTGCACATGAATTAAATTCCTCAGTTATTTATTGTTTTGTAATTGTTTTTCTCCTTTTAGACATTAAAACCTTCAGCTAAACATGGAATTATGCTATAAAAAATACCTTGAATCACTTACAGAACACATGCTCTGCTCTTCCAGTCCCATTCTGTATTTAATAGAATTGGAAAAGTTGTCTGTCATTTCCTCATTTGTTCATAAACACCTCAAAAATCTTGATTCCCAGACAGCATGTGAAAATGTGTGATGCCCAAATGCATAATTCGTTATCACACATTTGCAGTGCCCTGAAGGGAAATAACTCGCTGAATCAAGATGTGGCAATGCCAACTCTGATTGTCAATTACAACAGTGGGGACAGGCAGAAGTGAGGCGCACAGAGGCATCGGCTAGATAGACTACAAAATATTAAAAAAATAAATAAAAATGCCATTAATTTAAAGATTTTGGTCATGAAAACAGAGTCACAATAATACATTGTTTGGTTAAGCTTGTTTATCAGTGTTGTAGTCTTATCTGTTAGGCAAATGCCTATTTCAGTGTTGAGACTAAATTGCAGCTGTCCCCAGTTAACTGCATTTTTATCTACCTACTCTAAAAAAGTCTCCAAAAAATTCAAATAAAACAAACCACAACAATGTATTAACATAGCAAATGCATTTTGTTTAATATTACTGTTCTGTTGATATTAGAACAAATATTGCCTTTGAGCAATACATTTACATTTCTCAGATCTGATTATTTGCAACAAACAGGGAGTCAATGTGACAGTAACTGGGTCTATTTGCTGGTCCTAACAGATGGCTTAATTAGGATACAAATGTAATGTAATTATGAATGTACATCCCAGTAATTCAACTGCAAATTACATTTTATAAAAGCTAATGCCTGACACCTGTAAATTATAGCCTTGCTACCTGGCTCGAGCCCGACGGGACCCGACAATAAGTCCCATTGGGCTTGGGTTTGGGTCGGGTGGAGTTTGTATATTATAGTTCAGGCTTGGGTCGGGTCAGTGTGTTATCAGTGTGTGGATTATGGCGTTTTTAATTTAAGTGTGTATTTTTTTTCTTCCTCTGTGTGCAAGTGCTACCTAAAACTCACTTCCTGCTTCACGACTTTTGAAAAACCACTCGCCATGCACCATAGATTCTTTGAGAAATTACCTCTTTAATATCATCTCACAAACCTGTTTATTAGTTTTATGCAACCTTTAAAATGCTGTGAGGCCAGACTTTACTAAGTAAGCACAGGATATAATTAATTTCCAACGCAACTAACAACCAATAATCATCTCAGCTGATAAACTGACATGTTGTTCTGTGGCACAAATCCATGATAAGAAGGTCTTTACATACACATAAAGCGAAGTTTTGTGGAGATTCACCGAACAAACTAAAATATTATCAAGGTCTTATTATTCTATATGTTGTAAAACAAAGCCAGCAACACATTTATGTGACATTTTCCAACATTACCAAGCTCACACACAGTTTTAAAGATTATGAGCCATATTTATAAAGCATTTTCTATCAAATTCACCGGACTGATTTAAAATGAAAAATAAAATAAAAGTAAATAATAACATAAGGAAAGTGGTAAACTGTGCATAATAACACAGATTTTAATAATAATAATAATAATAATAATAATAATAAGAATATATAATAATGAATATGTTCATTATGTAGTGCCTAACAACAACAACAACAACAACAACATATTATTATTATTATTATTATTATTATTATTATTAATAATAATAATAATAATAATAATAATAAATAATAATAATAAAAAAATAATAATAATAATAATAATAATGTTGCACTTTAAAATAGTTCAAAAAGTTAATAAACAAAAAGGATCAAAGAAGGAGTTTGTAAAGAAACACAATTGAGATTGCAGTAAGTTGTATATTTAAATGTAATAATTTTGTTGAAAATATCAGTTCAACTGTACTACTATTGTCTATCTGTCTTCTGACAGCTGGAGATGTAACAGGTTTCAACGACTACTGGTACCACAAAAAAAAAAAAAAAAATACTATAACTACAACTGTACAATTACTACTAATTCATGGGGTGGGAACCAGGGTTGCGAGAGGAAGGGAGTGTTTTACAACTTAGGATTTGAGGCTCGGTCTCTAGAGCAGGGGAGAGAGAGTGAAAAGGATGGGCCAGACTTCAATCGGGGAGCCTTACCTATGGAGTCGAGTCTGGCTCTATCGGCCTGGTCACTAGAAACATAGAGTCCTCTGACTTCTCGGAGAGTTGTTATAGGCGTTGCTTCACGACTGGGTTCCAGTTAGTGACCGGGTTCGACCCTCAGAGGATTGAACAGCTCATACGAAGCCTTGATCTAAGGAAAAAAAGAGAATCTGAAAGAACACAAATAATTGTTAGTTATAGGACTCGCGCACTAAGTGTATGATGGCCACATCACAGGAGGATAAAAGAGGAAGACAGTCTTCTTTCTTGAGGCAAGATATACAGTGCCAAGAAAAAGTTTGTGATCCCTTTAGGATTTTCACATATTTCAAACCTAAAATGTTATTAGATCTTAATCTAAGTCCTAATAACAGATAAAGATAACCTGATTAAAACATGATACTTTTTTAACATATATTTATGTTAAAAAACGCCATAATCCACACACTGATAATATCCATGTGTGAAAAAGTATGTGAACCTTAAGATTCAGTAACTGGTGGCACCCCCTTGAGCAGCAATGACTTCAACTAAGAGTTTCCTGTAACTGTTGGTCAGTCTCTCACATCGATTTTGAGGAATTCTGGCCCATTCCTCTTTACAGAACTGCTTCAACTAAGTGACATTTGAGGGCTTCCTTGCATGGACAGCTCGCTTCAGGTCCTGCCACAACATTTCAATGGGGTGTAGGTCCGGACTTTGACTAGGCCATTCTAAAACATGGAATTTCTTCTTCTGCAGCCATTCTTTTGTAGATCTGCTTGTATGTTTAGGATCATTGTCTGGCTGCATGACCCACATTTGGTACAGCTTCAGTTCACGGATTGGTGGCCTGACATTCTCCTTTAGAATCTTCTGATACAATGCAGAATTCATGATTGTGTCAATGATGCCAGCAAATCAGCCCCAAACCATCAAACTCCCACCAGCATGCTTGACGGTTGGGATGAGGTTCTTCTATTCAAACGCAGTGTTTGTTTTTCACCAAACATAATGTTTCTCATTGAGGCCAGAAAGTTCTACCTTTGACTCGTCTGTCCAGAGAACGTTGTTCCAGAAATCTTGTGGATCATTTATGTGCTCTTTGGCAAACTTCAGACTGGCAGCAATTTTCTTTTTAGAGAGTAGTGGTCTCCTTCTGGCTATCCTTCCATGAACACCATTCTTGTTAAGTCTTTTTCTGATAGTTGAGTCATGAACACTCACATTAGCCAAGGTGAGAGTGGCCTACAGATCCTTGGATGTTACTCTAGGGTTCATGATTTTCCGATTTGTTCTTGGAGAGATTTTGGTAGGATGACCACTCCGGGTAGAGTAACTGCAGTCTTGAACTTTTTGTAGAGCTGTCTGACAGTGGATTGGTGGAGCCCCAAATCCTTAGAAATGGTTTTGTAACCCTTTCTAGACTGATGAGCATCAATAACTGAGGTCCTCAGAGATTTCTTTTGATCGTGGCATGATGTGTTTCCACACACCTGTATGGTGAAGACCAAACTCACAAAGTTTCTGATCTTTATATAGGGTGGGGCTTCCCAAACTCACCCCTGAAGATCTACCTAATTATTTAAACACCTAATTCTAATTATCCCCTTAATTGAGCTGATAAAGCCAGAGGTTCACTTACTTTTTCACATACCCTGAATCGTAATTACTCATTTTTTTTTCTAATTCATACATCATTTTGTTTCAAAAGACATGGAATTGGTTAATATAAACCCTACTGGATATTTAAGGAAAGACTGGTTTTGATTCAAGAAGGCTAGCATGGTAAAACTATGGAATTTCCATAATTATCCTTGGGGTTCACAAACTTTTTCTCAGCACTGTAGCACATGAGCTGTGAAAGAATAATGTGGCCGGTGGTCCCTTCTGACTGCATGAAGAACCTGTGGAGTTATGGGAACTGACACAGAGGCACGCAGCATATGAAAAAAAAAACGAGGAGGGAGTAGGAGGAGAAAAAAAGCTGATGCAAGAGAAAGAGCTGAGCTGTAACTGGGTTTAAATAGGGAGTCAGTGATGACTGTTGGATATATAGGAATGTTCAATAACTCTAACCTAGGGTGGTAACCAAACAATACCTATTTTGTACTGGGACAGCCCATCTCTAGTATGTCCAATAGGAATGCATGGGCGGGGTCATGTATTTATTTCCAGTCTTTTGGATCGTGTCAAAGTCGTGTCTTGTGTGGACTGACGTTCGTCGACTTCGCTCGAGCCGCTTTGTCCAGTGTGGATGCAGCTTTATTCTACTGGCACGTTTGGAAATAAAGACGGTATTCATGCGGACTAAACAAATAAGTGTACTTGAAAAGAAACATTATTATTATTAAATCACGTCTGTTACAAACGTGACTTTTTTTTGTCCTTGGTTGGAACACATAATAGATGCTACTTAAGGCCAGTGTACAATGAATTGCACTCATTCCTAAGGGACAGGAATGTCTAGGCTTAAAGCAATCAGCTATCCGATGACCCAACATGAAGATAACAAAAGTGTAAAGGATGAATATTATATATTGCAGAGGGCTTATTTATTTATTTATTGCATGTTTTAATTTGTAGTAGTTTCGGTATTTTTATAACCTTGTTTATAAAACAACTAAACTATACTATAATTTGAAACACTGAATAAATGGTGTCACAAAAAAAAAAAAAAAAAACACTGAATGAAGAGGTTTCTAAACTCCTCGTACTGTATGCTTATTTTGCTTTCTATTTGGTAAGAGAAGATTTCCAGGGCATCTTTTCAGTTGTTAATAAAGAATTGCTTAGTATGGCCTTTAGTTATAGTATAAAGTTGGGCAAGTCACAAAGGAGATCTTCGGTGCTGAAGTCTCATGAACGCAAGGTGCAGATTTTGGATATATTTCCATGCAAAAAAAACCAAAACCCACCCTTTTAGGTAGTACCATGGTTTGGCTGCTCACTTCCTATAGTGTGATGAATCTGTGTGGCATGTGCTGCTACGTCACGTACTCACAACAGTGGAGAGAATCTGGAGTTTCTAAACTGCATGCAAACCCTGCCAGTGATTACAACAATGGAAAACAATGCAAGTTATTCATTACATGTTTTAGGAATGCATAAGGACTGTTTTAACACTGCCACTAATCTTTGCTAAGACAGTCGCACAGTGCTAATGCAGGTATTTTGTAAAGGTTTATCCCCAGGTTGCAACCGTTACTGCTTTTTTTCATGCCTCATGGGAAACTCATTAAACTCTGTAATAAAAAGAACTTTATACATTGTGTTCTATGTGATGTAGAACTAACCCTACCCGACTTTATTATATGCTCATAGCACTTTATACACTGTGGTCTGTGCCATGTGGAACGCAATCTGTTTTGCAATTCAGTACAGGACCTCCTGCCTTTTCCATGTCCAGGACATTCATGCACTCATAGCCTGGTATGAGATATGATCACCTTCTGCGCTATTGCAAATGGGCTAGCCACTAAGAGCTAAATGAGCCATGATATAAGTGTTAGAGGTGGTTAAAGGACAGCAGTGAACATTCCCACACTTCTGTCTCGGACAGTAAATTACATCAAGCATCATTACTTCCAGTAGCTTATAACATCAGAGGATTAAATATCCACCGTGCTTAATCATTTACCATTTCAGGTAAAGCTGTTTAAATAACAAGGCTATTTGTTTGACTAGTCTCTTACAAATATCACAACCCATTTTGTGTAGCTTTCAGACTGGTAAATATATATACAGTGCCTTGCAAAAGTATTCAGACCCCTGACCAATTCTTTCATATTACTGAATTACAAATGGTACATTGAAATTTCATTCTGTTTGATATTTTATTTTTAACACTGAAACTCAGAATCAATTATTGTAAGGTGACATTGGTTTTATGTTGGGAAATATTTTTAAGAAAAATAAAAAACTGAAATATCTTGCTTGCATAAGTATTCAACCCCTGTGCTGTGGAAGCTCCCAGTTTGCACCGATGAAAGAAATTGCCCTAACGAGGACACGATTACCTTACCATTGGCCTCCACCTGTGAACCATTAAAGTTGCTGTCACATTTTCTGGATAAAACCCCCACTGTTGAAGGATCATTGGTAAGGCTATGAATCTGAAGGAAAATGAAGACCAAAGAGCATTCTACAGAAGGTAGAGATAAAGTAATACAAATGCATAGATTAGGGAAAGGGTACTAAATAATATCCAAGTGTTTGGATATCCCAGTGAGCACAGTTGGATCAATAATCAGGAAGTGGAAGCTGCATCACACCACCCAGGCACTGCCTAGAAAAGACCGTCCCTCAAAACTCAGCGCTCAAACAAGAAGGAGACTTGTGAGAGAAGCCACAGAGAGGCCAACAATCACTTTGAAGGAGCTACAGAGTTCAGTGGCTGGGAGTGGAGTAATGGTGCACCAGTCAACCATATCAAGAGCTCTGCATAACACTGGCCTGTATGGGAGGGTGGCAAAAAAGAAGCCATTGAAAGCATGTCTGGAGTTTGCTAGAAATCACGAGAGTGACCCAGCGATGTGGGAAAAGGCTTTGTGGTCAGATGAGACCAAGATAGAGCTTTTTGGCCAAAACTCAAAGCGCTATGTGTGGCGCAAACCTAACACTGCCCACGCCTCAAGACACACCATCCCTACGGTGAAGTATGGTCGTGGCAGCATCATGCTGTGGGGATGCTTCTCATCAGCAGGGACTTGGCATCTTGTTACAATTGAAGGAAGAATGGATGGAGCAAAATACAGGAAAATACTGCAAGAGAATCTGCTTCAGTCCACTAAAAAACTGAAGCTTGGGAGGAAATTCACCTTTCAGCAGGACAATGATCCCCAGCACAAGGCCAAAGCAACATTGGAGTGGTTCAAGAACAAAAAGGTGAATGTCCTACAGTGGCCCAGTCAAAGTCCTGATCTCAATCCCATTGAGAATCTGTGGCACTATTTGAAAATTGCGGTCCACAAGTGTCGTTCAACCAACCTGAACAACCTGGAGCAAGTCTGCCAATTTGGGCTGGCAGTATAAGACATGTCGACATCTTGGTTTGAGTCCCACCTGAAGTCTTTTTTTTTTTTTTATTAACTTTCGTTGGTCATTTAATATACCAAATATCCTCAATAGATCTATAATTTAAAACAGAAAGTTAATGGCAGTAAAAGCTGTAAAAGCTTTTCTTGTATTGCCCAAACAATGTGCCTAAACCCCACTGTGGGGGCCCCAATCTCATGGACAATGTAGTTAGTAATGTAGGACAATAAGTGTGCAGTTATTTATTTATGATTCCTGCACTATGAAATGTCTACCAGTGATGCAAGATTTGCCAAAATGTTCAATGTGAGCTAGAAAGAAAATTGGGGTAGGGATTATTGATGACTGCTCTCTTATTACCATTATTGAATGATTGCTCTCTCATTAGCATTATTGAATCATCATATCACTTCCTCATATTTGATACATATTTCAGGTAAACTCACCTGGGCATTGCCATCGTAATTATACCCTCCACCTCCCTTAACAAGACATAAGAACATTAGAACATAAGAAAGTTTACAAACGAGAGGAGGCCATTCGGCCCATCTTGCTCGTTTGGTTGTTAGTAGCTTATTGATCCCAAAATCTCATCAAGCAGCTTCTTGAAGGATCCCAGGGTGTCAGCTTCAACAACATTACTGGGGAGTTGATTCCAGACCCTCACAATTATGTGTGTAAAAAAGTGTCTCCTATTTTCTGTTCTGAATGCCCCTTTTTCTAAACTCCATTTGTGACCCCTGGTCCTTGTTTCTTTTTTCAGGCTGAAAAAGTCCCTTGGGTCGACACTGTCAATACCTTTTAGAATTTTGAATGCTTGAATTAGGTCGCCACGTAGTCTTCTTTGTTCAAGACTGAACAGATTCAATTCTTTTAGCCTGTCTGCATATGACATGCCTTTTAAGCCCGGATTAATTCTGGTCGCTCTTCTTTGCACTCTTTCTAGAGCAGCAATATCTTTTTTATAGCGAGGTGACCAGAACTGAACACAAAATAGAACATAAGAACATAAGAACATAAGAAAGTTTACAAACGAGAGGAGGCCATTCGGCCCATCTTGCTCGTTTGGTTGTTAGTAGCTTATTGATCCCAAAATCTCATCAAGCAGCTTCTTGAAGGATCCCAGGGTGTCAGCTTCAACAACATTACTGGGGAGTTGATTCCAGACCCTCACAATTCTCTGTGTAAAAAAGTGTCTCCTATTTTCTGTTCTGAATGCCCCTTTTTCTAAACTCCATTTGTGACCCCTGGTCCTTGTTTCTTTTTTCAGGCTGAAAAAGTCCCTTGCGTCGACACTGTCAATACCTTTTAGAATTTTGAATGCTTGAATTAGGTCGCCACGTAGTCTTCTTTGTTCAAGACTGAACAGATTCAATTCTTTTAGCCTGTCTGCATATGACATGCCTTTTAAGCCCGGAATAATTCTGGTCGCTCTTCTTTGCACTCTTTCTAGAGCAGCAATATCTTTTTTATAGCGAGGTGACCAGAACTGAACACAATATTCAAGATGAGGTCTTACTAGTGCATTGTACAGTTTTAACATTACTTCCCTTGATTTAAATTCAACACTTTTCACAATGTATCCGAGCATCTTGTTAGCCTTTTTTATAGCTTCCCCACATTGCCTAGATGAAGACATTTCTGAGTCAACAAAAACTCCTAGGTCTTTTTCATAGATTCCTTCTCCAATTTCAATATCTCCCATATGATATTTATAATGTACATTTTTATTTCCTGCGTGCAGTACCTTACACTTTTCTCTATTAAATGTCATTTGCCATGTGTCTGCCCAGTTCTGAATCTTGTCTAGATCATTTTGAATGACCTTTGCTGCTGCAACAGTGTTTGCCACTCCTCCTACTTTTGTGTCGTCTGCAAATTTAACAAGTTTGCTTACTATACCAGAATCTAAATCATTAATGTAGATTAGGAATAGCAGAGGACCTAATACTGATCCCTGTGGTACACCGCTGGTTACCACACTCCATTCTGAGGTTTTTCCTCTAATCAGTACTTTCTGTTTTCTACATGTTAACCACTCCCTAATCCATGTACATGTGTTTCCTTGAATCCCAACTGCGTTCAGTTTGAGAATTAATCTTTTGTGCGGGACTTTGTCAAAAGCTTTCTGGAAATCTAAATAAACCATGTCATATGCTTTGCAATTATCCATTATCGATGTTGCATCCTCAAAAAAATCAAGCAAGTTAGTTAGGCACGATCTCCCTTTCCTAAAACCATGTTGACTGTCTCCCAGGACCCTGTTACCATATAGGTAATTTTCCATTTTGGATCTTATTATAGTTTCCATAAGTTTGCATATAATAGAAGTCAGGCTTACTGGTCTGTAGTTACCTGGTTCAGTTTTGTTTCCCTTTTTGTGGATCGGTATTACGTTTGCAATTTTCCAGTCTGTCGGTACCACCCCTGTGTCAAGAGACTGCTGCATGATCTTGGTTAGCGGTTTGTAAATTACTTCTTTCATTTCTTTGAGTACTACTGGGAGGATCTCGTCCGGCCCAGGGGATTTGTTTATTTTAAGAGCTCCTAGTCCCTTTAACACTTCTGCCTCAGTTATGCTAAAGTTATTTAAAACTGGATAGGAACTGGATGACATGTGGGGCATGTTGTCAGTATCTTCCTTTGTAAAAACTTGTGAAAAGTAATCATTTAACATATTTGCTATTTTTTTTTCTTCATCTACGATTTTGCCATTTGTATCTCTTAAACATTTAATCTCCTCTTTGAATGTTCTCTTGCTGTTGTAATATTGGAAAAACATTTTGGAATTGGTTTTAGCTCCCTTAGCAATGTTTATTTCTATTTCTCTCTTGGCCTTTCTAACTTCCTTTTTGACTTGCGTTTGCAGTTCTGTGTACTCTTTCTGCGTACTTTCTTTTTGGTCCTTTTTTAATGCTCTGTAAAGTGCCTTTTTTCACTGAATATTTTTTTTAATTGATCTATTAAACCATTTTGGCAATTTAGTTTTAGACGTGTTTTGTTCTGATGATCAGGTTGCATTACAAATACTGACATATGTGGATAATCAAACGTTTTTGTAATAAGATTATACTTGGTCCTAATATTAACTTGTTTACTTGTTTATTATAGTATGATGTGTGAATTTTATTATTCTCTATTGTTGTTGCTGATTAGATAATCTGCCAGGCTTTTTAACTATCCCAGCAACATTCCCCAACACCGGAATCATGATAGCACTGCGCGATGCACTGAAGCCCCTAGAAGAAGCATTGTACACTGTGTAACATTTCCTTACAGTCAGTCATGAGGAATCTTTTCAAAAGCAATTGCTACAGAAATAGTTTGTAAGCACTGAAAATAATTATATAATCAAACAGAACACAGACCATAGAATATTAATCAGGTAAGAAATTAGCTATTAGAATATAGTTACACAATAATTTTCAATATTCAATAATTATATATATATATATATATATATATATATAATAATAATCTATATAAGATATATATATAATAATATAAATATTAATTTAAATATTAGATTTTATGAAAACATGAGTCTTACAGGAGTCTGATTTGTAATGTGTGTCTGATTATTCCACATGGTATCTTTTAAATGTCACTGGTTAAAGTGATGCAGAAAATATGCAAATATTTATTTTTTAATTATGGCATTCATTTCACCGTGTAACAAATTATTATTATTATTTTTTTGGTTCCTGGGTAGTAAGTGTTATTTCCTAATTGCTTATGCCTCAAAAGTATAGAAAATGGCTATTATTCCAACTTTCTAGAACTTTCCAGTAATATAAATAGTAGTATAAATACAGGGGTCTTAAGCTCACCAGTTCAGTTTAGTTCCAGCTGCCTAAGTGGATAAATACCTGCATTTTTCTGAGATGGCATCAAGAGGCTGCAAGCATCTGACAGACTCATTTTGCGTCTGCGGCCAATTTATCAAGTCAAGAGCAAAAAAGTACTCTGTGGAAGCATCTGCTAAGATGTGTGAGGCCTACAAGGCATATTTCGGCATGACTGTCGGGGATCAAGACAAACCCTGAGCACTTCATTTCACCTGCGAGCACTGCAAAAAAACTCTGGAAGGTAAGATGGACAATTGTTGCTTAGAATTTTATGTTAAAAAATTTGTTAAAATTTTTAAAATTGTAAAAGTTTTTAATTTTAAAATGTTTTACAATTTTCAGTGTTATTGAAAAAATATATCATATATGAAAAATGTTGCGAGAATCTCTTACACATTAGTCATGGGTGAAATAAATGTGTTTTTGTAGGATGGTACAGAGGGGAAAAGAGAGCCTTGAAGTTCGCTATCCCAAGAATTTGGCAGGAACCCACTGACCACTCAAGCAACTGCTACTTCTGCATGGTGGACCCTTCCAAACGTCGGACTGGCAAGAATGCACCTGCTATCACGTATCCGGACATTCCTTCATCCATCGCCCCGGTGTAACACTGCCATGAGCTCCCCGTACCCACTCCTCCGGAGAGAGAGCACCCATCTTTAGAAGAGAGAAGCAAGTCAGAGAGCGAGGAAGATGTTGTAGATCCAGATGACAATTTTAGAGGTGAAGCTGAGGAGAGAAACCCATACTACCCCAACCAAAAAGACCTCAACGACTTGATTAGAGATCTTGGTCTCACCAAGTCTAATGCCGAGCTTTTGACGTCTAGGCTCAAGCAGTGGAACTTGTTGGATGAAAGTGTGCAAGTCGCAGATCAGAGGAAGCGTCACCAACCTTTTTCCAGCTTCTTCACCCGTCAAGATGGGCTCTGCTTCTGCCACAATGTGACCAGTCTGTTCGAGGCAATCGGAATCGCCTGTAACCAGAATGAGTGGCGCCTCTTCATTGACAGCTCATCCAGGAGCCTCAAAGCCGTGCTGCTCCATAATGGTAACAAGTACCCATCTCTTCCCCTGGCTCACTCGGTGCACCTTAAAGAGGATTACAAAAGACCTTGCTGGATGCCTTGAAGTATGATGAGTACGGCTGGGAGGTCATAGGAGACTTCAGAATGGTGACATTCCTGGTGGGTCTCCAAGGCAGTTTTACCAAGTTTCCCTGCTATCTTTGCCCTTGGGACAGCAGGGACACCAAGGCACACTACCACAGGCGGGACTGGCCACAGCGGACCGAGTTCTCTGTGGGGAGGAACAACGTCAAGTGGGAGCCACTGGTGGACCCCTGGAAGGTGCTGATGCCACCACTGCACATCAAATTGGGCCTTATGAAACAATTTGTCAGAGCTCTAGATAAGGAGTCGGCAGCATTCAAGTACCTTCAAGACTTCTTCCCTAAGCTGTCTGAGGCAAAGGTCAAAGCCGGTGTCTTCGTCGAACCACAGATAAAGAAGATCCTGGAGTGCAATGAATTCCCCAAGAAGCTCACTAGTAAGGAGAAAGCGGCTTGGAACAGCTTTGTCGCAGTGGTTCGGGGCGTCCTGGGCAATCACAAGGCCAAAAACTATGAGGAGCTGGTTGAGACTCTGGTGAAGAACTACGGCACAATGGGCTGTAGGATGTCCCTCAATGTCCATATCCTTGATGCTCATCTTGATAAATTCAAGGAGAACATGGGAGCATACTCAGAGGAGCAAGGCGAGTGCTTCCACCAGGATATACTGGACTTTGAACGCCGCTACCAAAGACAGTATAACGAGAACATGATGGGAGACTACATTTGGGGGCTGATTCGTGAAAGTGATTTACAGTATAATCGTAAATCTCAAAAAACTACTCATTTCTAAATCTTTTGTAGTCATTTTTGTATTACTTTAGTATAAATACATGTTAATTTGGATTCATATGTTGTTTTTTTCTGACTTTATGTGAACAAAAAGACACAAATTCGCCCGTTTTCTCTTTGGAAATAGGTACATTTCAAAATATCACTGTCCTGGTTACAAAAGCAAAGTTTGTGGGGAATAATAGCCATTTTCTATACTTTTGAGGCATAAGCAATTAGGAAATAACACTTACTACCCATGAACAAAAATTGTGTTACATAATGTTTTTAGTGTTATAACAGAGTGCTTCACAATGAAATTCCTCAACTATACTGTCTCATTTCCAGAAAATATTTTAAATATAGTTAAAGCCATAAAGCTGTAAAGATTTCTTCATTAACTCTCCTAAACAGTGTTTTTGTCTGTGTGTCCACCTTAGAGCTAAACATTGGCCACACATCTGCCAATCCATAACCCTAACCATAACCCTAAACTCAGAGCTAGATATTGGCCACTCATCTTCCATTCCCTAACCCTAATCCTAACCTTAGATCTAGACATTGGTCACACATATGCCATTCCATAACCCTAACCCTAACCCTAACCCTAACCTTAGATCTTAAAAATGTATCTCTCTTTTGCACCCGTCTGCACTCATCTAAGGGTGTTCTGCATTTTACTGAGTTGTAAAAATCTGATTTCCTGTTGCTGGATTAATTTGTTCATTTTAAATACTTTGTTCCAATTAGAAAACAAAGTTTATTTCTAGTTCGTGTTTTAGTCTGTTATGGATATTGTGATTAATCATGTGTTCTTGTAAGGCAGTTTTGAATTTGGCCTGTGGGCACTTATTAGGTACACTTACAGGCAGAGATTGTAGGCCAATTAGAAGTTACTTTGGGTATCTACAGAAAGAGCCCTTACGAGCCCTTACGTAATGATAGCTGCTGTAAAAGAAAACCTATCCGCAAAGACAACATGTTAAAAATAGTGTGGCTTTTTAACCCTTTAATGACCAAGCATTTTTCAGTAGGATGCTCCCCCAGAACTAGTTTTTTTTTTGGATGTATTTGACTCTCTTCCTATAAAAATTCACTAAAAAATTTTTACAGTAGCATCTTGGAATTGGTGTCATTTAGGACAATGGGAAACACTGTGAAGTACTTAAAGATATATATATATATATATATATATATATATATATATATATATATATATATATATATATATATATATATATAATATATATAAATGTATTCTCTTAGTGCATTCAAAGAGATAGATGTGTATACAGATGTGTTATTCTATGACCTCAGGGACTTTTCAATACTTCCAGAAAGTTTTGTTGAAAAATATTGCTCTTTGAGCAATTTACAATACATTGTTTCACCTGAGTGATTCAGTTTATACATTTTTTGCTAAATTTGCCTTTCTATCTATTTTTAGCAGGGGCTCTCAAACCCGGTCCTGGGGGCCCGCTGTGTCTTGATTTTCATTTCAACTGAACTCTCAATCACTTAACTAAACTTTTAATTGAACAAATAATTTGCTTAATTAAACATTTTTAATTGTTTCCAGCTTTTAAACAGTTGCAGAGTTCTAGTTACTTGTAAAATGTTATAGCTAACTTGAAATCTTGAAATGAAATTATTAAAATGTTGTTCATGAAACATCTGCTCATATCCACTTGTTTCTTGATATTTATAAATGTTGTAAAATATATCTAATAAAACATGAGACAGAATACATTTTTTAATATCATTTTAAGTCAAAGACATCGGATTTACAATTTTACATTTCCTTCTTATCTGTAAACAAGTTCTTCTTAATGGTTTCTCTCTATGTGTTGCTGAAAGCTCATTAAATTTACCCACCAGATGGATATAAGGAAGAGTACTACCATTGTTATTCATCCTAATTGATTGTGCAGATGCATGAGGACCATTGTGAATCCCTATACGTTTTTGTATTTTGTATTTATTGGAACTGTTGATTCTTCAGTGTAATCCATTAGGTGGTTCTCAAGTTACTTGCAAGTGAGTTTTATTAATATATGGCCTCCATTAAAAAAAAAAAAATACTAAGGCTGTACCCAATACATTTAAAAGGATCTTTTAAAGTGGTCTGTAGACAGGTAAAGAACTATACATGTATAAGTGATTCAGTGAGTGTCGCACTACAGATAATCTGTTTCGTGATCTGTTAGACAGGTTTGACTGCATTCCATCTGGACACCAACTGCCACAAAACAGTGCTAACTTCAAAATGCATTACTTGACAATAAAAAATATAAAGTACCAGTACTAAAACATCCTGGAAGTTTAAATTATGTTAGTGTTTATTTATCATCAGGCTGAAATTTACAAAATAATAATCCTTAATAATCTTCATTTTTTATAGCGCCTTTTTAGTGGCCCACCATCACAAAGCGCTTTGGAAGATACAAGACTAAAGACTGAAAAAATAGATTGCTTACTTGGAAAAGGCTCATAAAGGGTTATTCCTGATGGATGTACCAAATCAATTTCATAATCTATTATT
This sequence comes from Polyodon spathula, assembly GCF_017654505.1. NCBI lineage: Eukaryota > Metazoa > Chordata > Actinopteri > Acipenseriformes > Polyodontidae > Polyodon > Polyodon spathula. The sequence goes on along the minus strand of NC_054534.1, from coordinate 52,726,082 downwards.
TGTATTCATTTATGTTATTTCATTTCTCATGATATGTGTACTTTAATGTGCACAGAGTAGACAAGACTCCTTTTGCATCGAACCCGTGAGAGCGACCAATGCAACCTTGCAAGGTTTGTTGGTCGTCTTCTCTTTCAGGGAATCAGGGTTATGGTAAGTAACAACATTCTCTTTCAATTTGAAGACAACCAACAACATAGTTATGGAAAAGTATACCAGAGCAGTCGCGAGGGAGACAGAACGGCAGCATACGAAGGTCGTGTCAGAACCGCATAACCTAAGGTTAGCAGTGCAAGTGTGCAACCTCAAAGACCCTCGTGCCTACTGAAGGCAAGGAAGGATCTATCATATTGAGGTGATAGAGCCTAGAGAAAGTATGTGGCATAGCCCAGCTAGTCACAATACAGATATTGGACCTCGAGGCCCCTGTGAAGAGGGCCCAAGATGTAGCCAACCCTCTGGTAAAATGCGCAGCTACCATCCCAGGTGGTGGCTGTTAGGCACGATCATACGCAGTCAAGACTGTGTCCACAATCCAATGTGACAGTTGTTGCTTCGAGAGGGACTGTCCTAGGATCCATATACTGTGACAGACAAACAGCTGATCAGAATGATACAGCGCTCTTGTCCTATTGACGTAACACCTCAATGCCCACACCGGGCAGAGGAAGTTCAATCTCCTATCCTCCGAAGAAAATGGAGGCGGATGGAAAGACTCCAGTTCCACAGACTGATTCATGTGAAAGGATGTGATCACCTTAGGGAGAAAAGAAGGGGTCGTACGTAGTGACTCCCTGCTGCCATCCTCCCAAATACGCATGCATGAGCTGTGTACCGACTTTGCCTGTAGCTCACTGAGACGCTTAGCGGAGGTTATAGCTAAGAGGAAGGCTGTCTCCATAGACAGATACTTTAACTCTATGGGCTATATGGTCTCAAACGCAGCAGAGCTGGGTCCCGGTGGAGGAACCACACTTGCTTTTTTTTTTTTTGTTTTGTTTTGTTTTTTTAACTGCAAGGCAGTAAAGAAAAAATATACATACACCCAACCACAACAACAAGCTGTGAGGGTAAAAAAACATTCACCACGGCAACACATGGATTTTTTTACGAGTAGGCGGCTGAAACAAGCCGGTGGATTCAACTCAACAGCGGGGTGCAGCAGAGCTGTCCCAGCAACTGGACGAGGGTGTCTAGCCTGGACTACACGCAGTCACACAGCCAGTACAGCGCGTAGCCTACAGCGGAGTGGAGCACCGTCTACAGGCAGAGGGCATCGAGGCACCGCGTGCACCTAGTGCCTGAGGGCGCTAAGCATACCACGCTTGCACCAAGCACTATGTGCACCAAGCACTGCTTGCACCAGACATCGTGTGCTCTGGGTGTACCGCACCATGCGCACTGCATGCACCGAGCACCCCATGTACTGAGGAGCTATGCACACCAAGGTAGCATATGCACCAGGCACCGTATGCAAAATGTAGACCGAGGTACCAAAGTAACAAGGGCTGAGCATGCACCGAGGTACCGAATCACTGGGGGAGCACCTAAAGCAGTGGTCTCTGCCCTGACTGCTTGTAGTTACACACCTAATCCACAGCTCAACACAGGCCGAGAGAGGTTGTGCAGTCGGGTCACACACAAGAGGACACGCAACAACAACAGTAGAATTTTTTTTTTTTTTTTAAATTTTTGCCCAACTTCACGTAAGCGTTCTCCCCAAGAGTGTAGGCTGAAAAGACACACACACTCACTCCTTTAAATCAATACTGCATAGGCAGTCGCACACATACGACAGACAGTAAAGAAGCAAGCGTGCAACACAAGTGAGGAGACAAAAAATAAGTATTTGTTTTTTAGTCGCTGATTCCACGAAAACAACAAGCCAGCTTTCAGCACAAATGCAGGGGAACTGCATCAGCTATCACTGCTCAGCTATCAGTGCAGGTGTTACTTTACCGTCTTGAGCGGCAAAAAGAGAAATAGCTTCCGAAGGTTGACTGTTTTGATCTCTCAGTAGGCGGGGCCCGAGGATGTCCCCCAAGACGTCACCTTTTGGCAGCTCTAATATAATGAGCTCAGTAATACCTACCAATTTAGGAAGGTATATCTAGGCAGGTATATCCTGTAAGTAGAGATGCCAACTGCTACGGTTTGGCCGTAGCAACTATGGTTTTCAGGCTCTGCTACAGTGATACGGGCCAAGTTAAAAAAAAAATACATTTTTTTTTTTTTAAATTAGACTGTGTCAGTGCTCCTGTGTTAATGGTGGTGTGAGTTTCCGCGATCCCATTTTTGTATCCGATTCACGCACTGTGATTGGCTTGTGGTTAAAAAAAAACACACAGTACCTAGACCATTTACAATGGGACATGCACAGTAGTCAAGGCTTTGCCACTACTGAAAAATAAAAATAAAAAGACGATCAGTGATTGGACGGCCAAAATATAACAAAAAGCGCCTTGGCAGCAAGCAAATGGTAAATAGCAGCGGTAACTTTTTCATTCAATTTTTAATAAAGGAAATGGCAACACAAAAAAGACTGTGGCTGAATTCACAAAGGTTCAAAGAGGATTACATCAAGAAGTATACATTCATAAAAAAAAGTAAGATATCGGAACATCATGCTTACTGTGAGTACTGCAGGTGCGATTTAAGTGTCAAGCATGGGGGAATAAATGATATTGATGAACACGTCAGAACCTTGAAACATGAGAGAAATTCACGGGGAGCTCAGGAAAATAGATCATTGGATGGTTTGATTTAAAACAGATGGAGAAAATGACATGATTAAAGTGGAGGCTGTTTTTACGAACTTCATTTTAGAGCACAATTTACCAATTGCTGTTGCAGATCACATAGGCCCACTTGTGAAAGTGGCTTTTCCTGATAGTAAAATTGCTTCCAAGTATGGCTATGCGAGGAGAAAAACAACAGCAATCGTTGAAACTTTAGCATCTGTTTCAGCTACTGAACAGGCCTCGGTTTTGAAAAGTAATTTTTTTGCCATTGCAACCGACAGCAGTAGTGACATCGAGACTCGGTTGTACCCAGTTGTAATACATTACTTCAGTAAAGAAATTGGCAAAGTGGTAACGCAGCTGCTTGCTTTACCATCATGAGCGGGTATATCGGCAACTGGAGAAAATATCTTTAAGACTGTGGATACAGTATTGAAGTCATTTGAAATACCGTGGAAAAATTGTGTTGCATTTGGAGCAGATAATGCAGCTGCAATGCTGGGTGTACATAAAGGTGTAGCTGCCTATGTTAAAATGAAGAACAATTCTGTCCATGTACAGGGTTGTCCATGTCATTTAATTCACATTGCTGCCCAGTCGGCTGCAAAGAGATTGCCAGCAAGAATCGACAAACTCCTGGTTGACGTATATTACTATCTAGACAAAAGTGGCAAGCGGCACAAGCAGTTGAAACAATGCCAGGACTTGTGTGGCACTGAAGCAAGAAAGATTTTGAAACTTGTGAACACCAGGTTTGTGCTTAAGAATAACTTGTATGTGTATATGTGAAAAGTATTGTACATTAAGTCCCTGTCTACACACACAAACTGCTTTCTAGAAAAGCATTCTAATTAATCCAGGTCAGAGCGACCATACTAAATACTGTTTCTGATTTTAATGTGTCGATAAATTACTAGTTGTAGTTCCTAGCAGCGCAGTGTAATACCATACATACCATTTGATTTTATTTAAATAACGGAGATGTCTTGCCTTTTCCATTAATTACTGTAGGTGGCTCAGCCTGGGCAAGTGTACTGATAGATTGCTGCAGCAGTGGCCAGCACTAGTGGAATTCTGCAAAGTAAACAAAGGTGTATAGACCTAAACTATGCTTTCATTATACTGTATTATATCATTTTAAAGCAGTGTTTTTTAGTTTGATGGTCAATAATGAATGGTAATTGTTTTCTGCATTTCATCAGGTCCCGGCAAGGTAGCTAATAAAGCCAAGTCTAGTGAGCCAGCCATGACTAAAGGGCATCCACGCAAGCCATCCTCTGCAGTGGCAGAAGCTAGTAAAAATATGTGTAACTATTTTGTGTTGCCAGGCTAGATTTATTTTCAAAATGCCCTGTTTGGTATATATTTATGCACATGGAAAACAAATAATTTGTACCTAATTTAATCAGAAAATACATTTTGTTTTTGACTTGTACTTTTTTTGTACTTTTTGTTTGTGAAAACATCTTATGGTAACATGCTTTCAATTATTGGTAGGCCCAGTTGTGACCTCAAGTGAATTGTTCAATGATTCTGTCAGTGTGAAATTGAAGGCTGGTAAGGTGTCTTCTGCACCTAATCAAGGTATCATTTAATCTGTTAGTACAGTCTAGTCTATATAATGGAAGAGTTTAAAAAATAGTAGCTTCTATTTTTTTTCTATTTGTGTGAAATTACATTTTAGTTTTATTTTAATATTTGTTTTTAAACGTAGTCACTGTACAGTCTATATGTGTTTTTCTTGTATTAAAGGTCAGCAATATTAATTAATGCAAACTAACACTACATTACTAATGATTAAATGTCAAAATGAAGATTACAGTAAAATAATAACATAAGTATTGTATGCAAAGGATGGAAGTATAAGATATCTATCTGTAGACTTAGAAAGTGTATTGCTTGTTTTTCAGAAAGGTTGAAGGAGAAGATAGTTGTTAGCAAGAAGAGTGGTGTAAAACCTACAATACCAGCTGGCAAGCCAGACACCAGGTTCTGTAGAATACAGCGCAGCCTAGAAAACCCCCTAGTGAAGCTAACCTGTCTGTTTCTCCAAGCCTCCTTACCATGTTTTGAGGGCTTAAATGCACTTCTGCAGAGAGAAGAGCCATTTATTCAGGTTCTAAAACGAGAATTGGATTCATTGCTTTTACTCCTTCTCAGCAAATTCATTAAGCCTGTAGTAATCACTAGTGTGAGGTCTACAATCACAATTAATGTAAGAGACAGAAAGAATCAGAGGGACAGAGAAGATCTAGTGATTGGCATCAAAACCAGACAGTACTTAGAGGAATGCAAGGAGGGAGGGAAGCTCTCTAAAGAGGAGAAAAATATATTTTTTAACTCTGTCAGAGAGTATGACGCAGAGGCCAGTTCTTATATTACCAGCAAATTGCCATTGCATGAGGAGCTCTTAAAACATGCAGAAGTGTCTGACATCAGTCAAAGGACAAATGTCAAATTTGAATCTGTGATGTATTTTGTCAGAAGATTTGATTTGGTCTCAGTTGATAGGCTCGATCATTTGGAAAATGGGTTTGTTGCATACCAAGTAGAGAACATTCCTGAAGATATTCTTCGGTCAGACAGGGCAGATGTTTCCTGGTACAAGATAGGGAGGATCTTCAATCCTGTAACAAGCCAACCAACATTTGCATTGCTGGCCATGGTGATGCTAACTATATTGATAATACCCCACAGCAATGCAGACACAGAGAGAATATTCAGCATTGTGCGTAAAGTTCAAATAGAGTTCCGCCCAAATCTATCTAGGAAAACCATAGAAGCTATTTGTGTACAGAACCTGAAGCTCTTGTCTGTGGAAAAGAAATGCTATGAAGCTGTGTACAATAAGTCTGTACTGATGAAGTGCAAGAGTGCCACTTATACTAAGTTACATATGTGAATAAGCCATAACATTGACTGGCCATCACTGGCCATACTTTAGTTTACATTTTTGTATCCTTAGCATAATAATCTGTAGTGGTAAAAAGCTTTTTTTTTTTGGCTGAAATTAAATGCCTTTTTTAATTAGTTTCTAGATTGAGAATTGCCAAGACTAGCTTATATGCCTATATTTTAGTTCAACTTTAAGTTATAGTATTAGGTACAGTTTTGTGATATATATATGCAGTAGTAAGAAATGTATTTATTGGTTCAGAGATGCTAATGCATATACTTCCTTGTACATAAACAATAATACTCTGTACTGTGAAAAATGTATGCTGAATCTCCTTGTCTACTGTTTTTGAAAAGCTGTAATTTGAGTCACGGTCAAGAAAGAGGTCTTACTGGGGCACAGACATAAAACTATGATTTTAATAAAACCTGTATTTTTATGACAATTAAATAATTAGCTCTGAATTACATTTCTGTCTAAGCATTATATTGTTGGATATCGATTGATTTTCTCCTTAAGTGCGTGAAGTGGGCGTGGTTAGGGTATGCTAGGGTTTGCTAAGGTTTTCTTGATGCTTCGCTCACCAGGTGCTAGGATTTCCATTTTCAAATGTTGGCATCTCTGCATATTTTGTTGGTCGTCTTCAAATTCAAAGGGCACTGCATTTTATTAATTAAACAGAGTTTAAAGAAATTGTCCTTAACAAAACATATCCTAAAATAGCCCTTAAAGTTTTGTCAATATTTCTTACCATGTATAAGATGGCTGATCAGAGTAGGAGTAAGCTTTGGCTGTAAATGAAGAACTGGTTTAAACAGCAACTCTTTGTGTGGTGACCTCATTTTTACCAGTCGAGTAAATCCTGATCTTCTTTTGAAAAGTTAGGAATAAATGCAACAATTAGTTGTGGTGCAAGTGTGAAAAAAATCCGCCCACAAACCTTACAAAATGTCAATTGCTTAGGGCTGTGCTACAACTGTTTCGTGTATTTTCATTACATTCGTTATCTTCTTGACTGTCATTCCTGTCTCTCTGATGATACTGGCATCCCTTGCTCCAAAGAATGTGTTTTATTTACAGGGCACGGCTTATGGAAGTGCTCCTGTACCTTCTCGCAGACAACTATGTGAGTCTTTACCACTAGATCTGTGTTGTACTTCTGAGTGTGTCTTCTGTGCTACATCATGGCATGCCAACAGAGACGTTCAAGTCCCTCTGAGGTCAATATATGATGGTAGTATTACTGCATATTACCTCTGCCCCTTGTGTCCTCCATACCTTTTATTTTCTTCCCAGCCTCCTTCCCTCGCTTCCTCTATCCCTGCTTGTTGTCATTGTCTGGCACTTCAGTCAATCATGATATCACCCTAGCCCATCAGAAACATATACTCAGCATTCAAAAATGTAATACTCCCCAGAGTAATGTAACTGTCTATTAGATAGGAAACATAGAAAACTGTTCTTGGCATTTCATGCAATCATTACACTATGGTCTGTGGTTCTGGATAAAATAGATAAATAGCTAAGAACCTTTTCCAGCTTCGCTCACCCATTACCCATTTGGTAGCCCCATTCATTGACACTATATTAAACTGTAATATTAGATTGGAAGAGGTAGAATGGCTATTGCTGGGCAGGCTACATTTTGCCACATGAAACCAAATGGAGCAGGGCAGTTTCTGTTTCATAAATCTAAAAGTGGCATTAGGTTAAAACAAAAATTCTATTGACTGCAAAAACTAAAAAGCTTGGAGACTTCTAAAGTCTGGTATAGTAAAGGTTTGTTGTTGGGTTGGGACAACACCTAATTATAGAACAAACCCCTACAAAGTTAGGGCAAAGGGTCATTTCACAGTCCACAGTGCATGATGACATAGCACAGCTTTTTTTCAGACCATCTGTAAGATACCGTTAGATTTGTAAAAGGAATATTGAAACCTGCAGCTCTATTTTTTTATTTGTCTTGCTGTTTTGTTTTGTTTTTTTTTCTAGTCATTTCTCACTCATTATGTACGGCTTCCCTGAGAGGAATTTCCAGACACACTCACAAGAACAAAAAAACATAATAAAATGTATAAGATTATAAAACAAACTGTACAGTAATTTACATGGACCAGCACTCGGCAGCAGGCAGGAGATGAGAATATAAGAAAAAGTAGAAACTTGATTGGGGTCCATACATTAAGGAGTGTGTGCATGTGTGTGTTTTACAGCCTCCACAAAAGAAAAATGTGTGTTCAATCTAACCAACAGTAGTAACGTGTTGCTCTTATAGTCCATTTCAATCCTGGACTGGAAGAATTACAAGTATGAGTATTACAATTACTGTAACCTATTTGATAAATAGCATTTTACATATTTATTTAAACAGAATTTAAGCATTTTAGATTAGTATAATTGATAGTGAAAATGAAAAGCAAGGAAAAACAAGTGGCATAACATGAATTAAAAACACTTCATAAAGTAGCAGCATCAGGGAGTGTATACTATACCATATATAAGTTTGGACGAGGTAGCTTTCTGACAGGTCTAATACTGTTGTTAAGTATGGTTTGCTGACTGGAAAAATAAGGGGGGGGGGGGGGGGGGGGGGGGGGGGGGGGGGGTGATTTGCAAACTGTTTTATGTTTTTGATCCAGTTTATTGATATTTACTGATTATCTATTGCAGCCTCATTAGCAGAGATGCAACTGTTATGCTTTCACAAACCGAAACCAAACCTCCTTCTTCCTGGTGCACTCCACTTACAATGGACTCCAAGGGACAATGGAAATCAGTACTTTATAAACAAAACACAATTTGAAATGCTGTATGTAACTGTGAACAGAAGTACCTTAAATATAAACAATACAAGAAAGCTTAACTGCCAAAGAGCAGGAGTTTATTATTTGCACAGAACATGCCCCTATGGGCCGTCCAATGTTTCTGAATTTTGATAAAATTGTATATGTTAGTAAAGCAACTTTTTTTTCTACCTGACGTCACAAATGCCACCACGACTCATTTACTGTCCTAGGTGTACCTTATTTGCGCACAATATCTACCTGTGGAACAAAAAATCTGTACATATAAAACCGTATTAAACTGTACATATTAAACGCAAAAGATCTGCCTCTGGAACTGGAAAACTGTACGTATTAAACGGTATATACATAATACCGATCCACAAAAAGGGAGACAATATCAAACCGGGTAACTACAGACCAGTAAGCCTGACTTCTATTATATGTAAACATGGAAACTATAATAAGATCCAAAATGGAAAATTACCTATATAGTAACAATAATGATCTCGGTTAACGCAGGCAGGAGCATCACACAGTGCAAGGCAATCCACACACAGGCGGAGGGCGGACACAAACCCAGGACCTATCGCATTAAAGCATAGCACCGATACCGCTGTACAAAAGATACCAATGTTGACACGTTACTTTAATACCTTACCAACAAATGTATGAAGGTACCAGTACTTCGGAAAATACATTGCAGAGAAATCAACAGGAGGAAACAACCTAGATTTATATGGATTACAGTGGGGCAATCCCCATGGAAAAATAAAAATAAGTCTCGCCTTTGTCTCACTCTATTTTGATACTAGTTTCAAGTTGTGTGTGTTTCCATGTAGTTTTCTTTTAGACTGAGACATCCTCATTCCAAATGCAATAACATATTAAAGTCATATTAAAATACCAGAGGCTATGTTTGTGCCTGAGTTCCAATTTGGCCATTTGCGACTTGCTGATATCGTACAGCTTGCTTAAATCGGGTTTCTATGAAGTTTTTAGGAAGTTTTTAGGTTTTCTTAAAACACAGCCTGCCTCATTTGGTCCTCCAAAAAAACAAACAAAAATATATGTCGTTCCTGTGTGTGCAGCTCTGCTCATTCTGCTGACACAAATAATAATACAAAAAAAAACATTACTTAAGAAAGCGCTGTGTACTATACTAAAAAATGTTGGCTGCATATATATATATGTGTGTGTGTGTAAACACCCCCCCCCCCACCAGGGTCGTCGTGTTTTGTTCTCTTTCTTTGAACACACTCACACAGGGTCTGGGGTTCTTTTCAGAGTCTCGGTTTATTCACCAAAATTTGTAAGAAAGAAGGATTCGAGAGAGAGGTAACACAGGGGAAGGGTACAAATGAATAGAGCAGGTAAAGATAGAAATAGGGTTTTGTTTTAAAGATAGGTGAACAATCTTATACAGAGCAAGAGGGTGGTGGCGGCCTCTGTAAGAAACAGATACACATTATCATTCAGGGCCTGCCATCTCCCAACATGTTACATCATCTCTTGTCAAACAGTCAAATTTAACATGTTCTAAATCAACAATAGCGAAATCATACCTTTATTACGTGAAAGTATATACCCCCACTATTTCTTTTTTCAGGTTTCCCAGAAAATTTGCGCAAAAGGTGCTTCAACACAGCTCTTTCTCCATCCAGAGATATTCGAGCTCTGCTGAAACTGTTCTGATGCACTCTCTTTTAACTCAGTGCCTTAAAGGGATAGTCCTACATTTGGCCGATATATAAAAAAACACTTGCTTTTAACCACCTGGTCACACTCTCCCCTCCTATTAGTCAGAGTCCTCTATGACTATCCTAGCCCTGGGACCTGAGAGCTTCTCTATAAGCACCTGTTCCATTTCACAAAGTACTTGCGCAATGAACTCACGGTTAGTAACCTCCAGACCACCTATTGCTGTTTGTGGCTGTCTAAATGGATTTCTATGCATGCCCGCCCTAGTCCTTGAGGATCTCCTGGGAGCGGGTTTCGGTGCGACCCCTGAAGCTGACTCAACACATTTCTGCCTGGCTGCACTCGTGGCCTCTATCGCTGTCACTACAGGAGGTTGACCTATTACTGCACCCTCATTCTCTGATGAATCGGACTCCATCCCCACCTTTGGTTGAGGTGGTAGCACTGATTCTGCCTTTCCGGTACTTTCTGCAAAATCACTACACGCCCTTAACTCAGACTGATGGACCCTCTTAATCTTTCCTTCTTCCACTAAAACTATAGTACACGTAGTACCCTGTATCTCTGTGATCTTATACACATCAGGAACCCAGGCATCCTGTATCCTGTTGCTCCCTAGCGGCCTACTCCTCACATACACGTATTGACCTAGTTGAAGGGAAGAGGGCATTGCTTTTTCACCAAGCACTCTATTCTCAGCTTTCAGGTGGAGATACTCCCCTGCTTTTCGGTGCGCATCCCTTAACCTTTCCTGATGCATGCACAACCAATCAGTCACTATACTACCCTCCTGTTCCTCAGTTTCACCCAAAATGGCATCTACCGGCAACCTCAGATTTCTTCCAAACAACAGTACATAGGGTGAGTACCCTGTTGATGCATGCGGAGTCACATTATATGCATACAACAGCTCAGGTAAGTGTTCTGGCCATTTTTTCTTCTTCTCAGGAGGCAGAGACCTAAGAACCTTTGCACATTACCCTCTGGATGATGGGGTGTCGAGCGTGTCTTTTTAACTCCATACAGTCTGCATAGCTCTGAAATGCCCTGGATCTCCATTGCTTTCACCACGTCCTGAAGTGTTACTGTCCCTGCCTCTCTCTCTCTCACTGTCACCCCAGACACCTGAGAGTCAGTACAGACATCCACTACACTGGTAGCAACAGTTTTAGAAACAAAAGGTTTATCCTCCTCCTCCTCCACCCACAATGTTGCTTCCTCACGTACTTCTAAGAAGGTCATTTGAGGTTTCTCCCTCACAATTCTTTATAATGCTTTTCTCAGGGACGTATGTCTGATCCCCTCTACAAACTGGTCACGTAAAACATTTTGTTCACAACGCTCTTCTGCCAAGCGTCTCTGCGCACGACCAAACAACTGTGAAAGTACATGTGAATACTCACGTATGGTCTCACTGTCTTTTTGCTTCCGTCCATAAAAAATTCTCCATAATTGAGGCACGATCTCTTTTCACCAAATGCCTCCACTAGAACTTGTAACATCTTCCCCGGTCCCAATGACGCAGTTACCGTCCGCATTTTTATTTCCTCTAGTGCGGACCCCTCTAACAGGGACATGATAAAATCCACCTGCTCGTCTTCCAACATCGACCTGGCCCGTACTAAACATTCATTTCAGCGACAAACTCATCAACCGGTCTATCATCGCCCCTCTACCCTGTGAAAGGGCGAATTTTCCTTTCCCTTGGGATATACAAATACGGACGCGGCAGGGCCGATTGCACCCCCCTGTCTAAAGCCTTTATCACCTCCATTGTTTCATTGTGCCTACCCCTCAATTCCTCTGCCAGTAACTAACGCTGTGGCCAATGCTCGTTTTCAAAACTGGTGCTAATGCAAATATCAGATTAGGTAAAATTGGATCATTTATATATTTCAATGGATATATTTCAAAATATACATCAATATATTTTATATATTGTACAATATATTACAGTATTTTATTTTTATTTTTTTATAAGGGAACATTGATATTGATAAATGACCAACAAAATAATTATACATTGTACATGCAAAAAAGAAAGTGAAAGTGAATGTTTACCTGTGCTGGGGAAAATAAACAAACACTGCTGGGGAAGGGCTAAAATAATATAAATACAACTTCCAACAAACATTTACAGAGAAAAAACAACACTAACAACTAGATGTGTTCCCAGAGAAAGGAAGCGGTGTCATAATATAACTTATATATCTCACTTTACTGATGCTCCTGGTGTCACAATGTAATAGGCAGAGTCTTGGGAACTGTAGTTTATCTGGTACATGTTGAAAAGTGATTCCAATCAGCATGAATGTGGACGAAAACTACAACTCCTGTCATCCATGCATGTCAGCAACATGCTGGCTTTATATTTAACTTTCTGTCAAGTTTTTAAATTTGCCCTTCAGTTATGATGGATTCGTCCTACAGTTATGATGGATGGTCACTTTTAAAAATCTCCTTCAGAAAACTGAATACGAAACCGAATCATGCAATTTCAATTATTCAACACATAATCGAGCACACAATAGCAGTGCTTCAGAAGGGGATGGGAGGGTATTAGTTGCTCCTCCTATTAAAACCAGAGCTTAGACTACAGGTAGTGGACAAAAAAATGGAAACACTGGGTAAATGAGGGAAAGCAAGGGCTTCCAAACAGGTGTGGCTCATGCGTTAATTAAGCAAATAACATCCCAGCATGCTTAGGGTAATGTATAAAAATGCTGGACAGGCCTGGTTGCCTATAATTATGGCTAGAATGGCTGCAAGAGGAGACTTAAGTGACTTTGAAAGAGGGGTGATTGTTGGGGCAAGAGCATCAGTGACCAAGACAGCTCAATTTGCTGATGTTTCACGAGCGACTATGTGGGCAGTGGGCAGAAGTGCATACTCCAGGATCGTGATATCCGTGCATTAATTTGAAGTGCAAGGCAAAACATACGAGCAACTGCAGATCAATTGACTGCAAATTTCAACCTGGGGTACATTATCCTATCAAAACATTTTGAAAGAATGATGCAACAAACTAAACTCATTTCAATACATGCACAGTAAATGAAGCTACTTTAATAAAAATTAAACTAACCTGTTCACAGAAGCATTTCATCTAAAGCTGCTTTCAGAGATTTGTAACGGTAGAGGTTCCTTAGAGGAGACAAGGGTGGCAGTTTATCCTCAAAATTAAAAATTACGCACACACACATATATATATATATATATATATATATATATATATATATATTATATATATATTATATATCTATATATATATATATATATATATATATATATATATATATATATATATATATAGATAGTGGCAAAGTGGGTTGCAGTGAGTAGGTGTAGAGGTGATGCAGTGTTCAAGATAAGGACAGACAACAAAGTACTGGTGAAATTGTGGTTTTAATGTGTAATACAATAGTCTGATGACAACAGTAAACAATAAATGGAGGACTCACATTTTGACCTTAACCATAACAAAGGAACACCTAGCTACGTCCCCTATTTGTACCTTCAGTCACGCCCCCTTGGTTAGCAAGTGAAGCTGTTTCTTCTCCAATCCGTGTCTGCCGCATCGCTTTCCCTCTGGGGCAATAACTTAATGTACCGCAGCTGTGCCCCCTTTCTAGATGGCTGACTTCCACCTAACCCTGGAAATGAATTGTCAGGCCATCCAGTCCAGGGCACTCTGTTCCCTTTATACAGCGCCCTCACAGGTCGTGAGATTTATCACCAAGAATCATTTTGTCTCCGAGAGTCCTATATATATATATATATATATATATATATATATATATATATATATATATATATATATATATATATATATATATATATAGTTGTGTAGTATTATAATATAATAATGTTGAATTAAACAAAAACTAAAATATTGTCTAAAATGTAAGAACAAATTGCATTTTAACCAAAACCCTAGATTCAACATTCCTATATTAACAGCAGTTTTGGATCCTCAGTTTTTTTTTCATCAGAGGAGACAGTTCTAGCAGTGACTGGTGATGTACAGTATATTAGTTATATTGTACTGTAGTTTGGAGTTCTTTAACTTTTTTTATTATTATTAAACCTTGTTCTTTAAAGGAAATTCTGAATTGATTTTTAGACACATACTTTGTAAGGGTAGAGTAAATCAACAAACATGCATCTGACAATAGCTTTGTCTTCTATGTTTGAAGACAAAACACATTTTCATATGATTAAAGCCGTAGGTATTAACAAGAGGAAACAATCCCTTTGAATGGTGCGGAATGCATTGGCAGCAGTGAAGGTTAAACGTAAACCCTTGTGTTTGTGTACAGAATATCTAAAGGCTGTTTTATGTTGCCTTTTTATTGCTAAATTTAAATAGCCCAGGGAAGTCATAATTGAAAATCAAGCAGGTCACCAAAAAGTCAGGTGCTTGTGATCTGTTAGATGCTGCTGGGCTTTTGAAACTGCTGTTATATAAATTATGGAAGTGTTGCACTGCCTATTTCTATTCTATTATCCAGTCTTTACAATTCACAAAGAACTCACATTCTGAAGCCAACATATGGCCCGGAACCATAACTGAAGTAGGTCCAAACTTTCTTTTCAAAGACATTTTCCTTAAAAAAAAAAAATCACTGATACTGTGATGGATAATTCCTTTGTACATGCATGCATGTTTGTTAATAAAGCAGTCTTTATGTATCAGTCCCAATGATGGGCTGATACAGTCAGTAAAATTGCACAATGTTAATGATTCTGTGCACATTTGCTATCCTCTGTGGGTGATGACTATACTTTAGTGTTGATGTATGTATGTCCCCACTCATCCAATTGGGACTGGCAAGTTCTTTGCACAAGAGGACCTTTATTATGATGATCTACTTTTGTCATTTAATTGAATGAAGGTAACACTCACCTCAATTTGATAAAAATATAATTACATCTGTACAGACATCTGTACAAGAATGTAAGCTATTGATGGCTTTAATTTGGAAACCACTTGTCTGGCTTTTATTAAACTGCAACATGGTGTTTCTATTCTCGGTACTGACACTTTTAATGTGGTATTTATATCCTTGGCAAGAAGTACACAAGTTGCTGAAAAAATAAAAAATGCCAGTACAGATCATACAGTTAAATATCACTCAATATAATAGCACACAATAGAGAAGTATCAGCAAGTATTTTTTTTCTGTTTTATTCTGCAGGTAACAGGATAAACTGTTTAAAATTTAATTTCATGGCTAATTTAATTTGATTAAAAAATGATGTAAAGGGAGAGAAAAATGTATTGGATTCTGCTACTCATAAAACACCTCTTGATATTTGCTATCAACACGAGTGATATCTGGCATAAATCAGAGAACTAAAAACTGAACAGCTCTTGTGTACCTCATTCAAACAAATGAGAAATTACCCCAGATGAATGCTGAGAGGTTCACACTGCATTTTATTAGCACTGATTGCTATACCTGTACCCTCAGGTCACTTTTTATTATACAGAGCCAGGCTTTACATATGCATAGTCAGTTCAGTTTGATAAATGATGCTCGGTCTTAGACTGTAATAACATAAGTGGCTGCATGAAATTAGTGTGTTTTAGGAGAAGATTAGATGAGGGACCCCTCAAGAAACTTGTGATTATATTTTACTAAAGGTATTGTAGGCTGGCGAAACTGACTTTCTCATTTGTATTTAACCATTTTGTTCCTGTAGCCAGTTTAGGTTTGTATGGCAGATGATGGCCACTGCTAGTGAATGCGGCTGTATATTTTGTACGGGTTATTCAAGGGCACAGTACATCACAGTACATCATACTTGAATTACATACCATATACATTTGGGGAATAGCAGTCACTGTGTATATTTGTTCTAAACGTGCATACAGACAACATTGTTGACATACATATGTATCTGGTCAAGAGTAACTGATTAGTTAATTTATGCAACGTTTCAATTTGCACCACGAAACCAGTCTGTAAAACATTCATCTTGTTAAAATATCATATTTGGGCAGCCACTGCATACAGTCACAGTCCCAGTTCAAACTGCATTGATAACGTTTTGCTGCAGATGGAAAGACAGGGCTGATTTCAAATCAAGGGCAAAACCTTGTATCACAGAACCCATTTCAGGTAATGACTTCATATTTGCTGAGGTACATAATCACTTCATGCTAAATGTGTTGTTGGAATTGTTCTCTGGCCTAACATGGGGCTATAACAGCATAAAGACTGTACACTTTGAGTTATGTCTTCATGTCTAAATGGTACACAGCTGCATTTTTTATTATTTTCTTACTTAAGTTCCATTACAAGTGTCCAGAAAAAAAAGACTTCTGCATTGCTTTAAACACTGGTGAGATTAATGATACAGATCACATGCTTTGACATACGGCCTTTAAATTTGGTACACATGAAATGAAGTAAGAAAACACAAGAGTCTACAGAAAGTTCAAAGCAAAATAAGTTATGTAGTCTCTTTGGATCATGTTTATGCTGATTTTAATTTTAAAAAAGTGCTAATGTTAAAAAATCATTGTTAGATATTATAGTTCTATCTTGAGGTTAATGTTTTTGATATTTTAAATATTTAAATAGCACATAATTATGCTGAGATGGGAAGTAAATGGTAACATGATAAACATTTACAATATAGACTATTTGGTATTATTTATAATAACTTTGCCGAATACTAGTGCTTCCAAACAGATTCCTAAATACTGTCTTAATTCTGTGCCTACAAAGACATGTAAATAAGTTTTAAGAATTAAGCCTATTGTTTGATATGCTGTCCTAAACCAGCAGCTTGTCAGTCCCAGACAGTTGTGACAAATTATACATTAAATTAACAGGGAAGAAATAAATGTGTTTCAAAAAAAGGTTAAAAACCCCTTGTGACCAGGCTGGCTGGTGGTGACGTCAGACCCGGACGAAGTAGCACACACAGACAGTACTGCAGGGTATGAAAGCGTGGCTTGTGCGTTTTATTAATAAATAAAAATTCACAAAACAAACAGACAAACTCATACTGAACAAAACAAGTACAGTAATCCCTTGCCAACCGTGGAATTCATTTACTTTTGTATATCAATTTGCCAACCACGGCATATAGATTTATGTATACGCAGTTTTGCATTTGCTTCCGCATCATCGTGTGTATTCTTGCGCGCTTCCATCTCTCCAGCATCTCCCGCTACCAGTACTAGCATAATTTCTCTTTGTCTCGTGTACTAGTCATAGTAGTATGCACATGCGGTCTCGTTGCTCTGTCACCAGTCAGCAACACCATGGCCTTCAACTCTAAGGATTCAAGGTAAATTAAACATTACTTTTTATTATGTTATAATTTTATTGCTTTTTACATGGTATATTACCCAGTATGTTGTAGTATTAGCATTGTTTTTATGTTACTGTGTTTTTCATTTGTGTTTAGTGAAGGAAAATGCAACTTAGATAGGCTTTGATAAGTGTAACCGCGGCCATGAAGAATCTAACCCTCTATTTCCCATAAGATCTAGTATTTATCAGCCGCGGTTTTGCCAACCGCGGGGGTTGTCAAAAAATATAACCCCTGCGTTGGCGAGGGATCACTGTATTGTGCTAGTCTAAAACTCTCTTTTAGTTTCACCTTTTCTTTACCTCCCAGCTCTTGTTCCGCCTCTGAACATGCAGCCTTGTATGTGTGTGAAACACTCACTCTTTTCTGCAGCTGTACCGAGACTTCAATTGAATTTCGGCACAGTCTGCACTTGAACTAATTCCATGCCCCCCTGTGGCAGAGCAAAGCTCTGCCCTTTTTAAATTGGGAACGATGGGGTGAATTTCCCCTACCTGCCTGGGTTTATTATATTCAGGTGGCTGGGGTTGATTAGTTTAATTAACGATCAATCAGCGCCCAGCCACCTGACATAAAAGGAGGCCTCTGCTTCTCATTTAGGAGGAGGGAGCTGAGGAAGCAGGTTGGTGTTTGTTGGTTTTGGTTTGGTAAATCTGAATCCAGTGAAGGCATTGCCCAGCCTGGAAACCTTGTTTTTGTAAGTTTGTTTTTGTATTGTTTTTTTTTTTTTGTGTGTGTTTAAATCCCTTTATTTTGCCATTGTGCACTTTTGTTTTGTGTTATTTATAATAAAATTAGTATTTTTTTTTGAACTGCAGACTGTCTCTGGGCCTCTATCCACTCGCCAGCCTGCCACACCCCCATACAAATCCCCATTTTAATCTGCACATGAAGTCATTAATCAATAATCATTACATCACAGTCGGCCACCACATGGGGGGAGGGGGGGAGGTGGCCAGCGTGCCACTGATCCTGCTGCTGGCTAACAGTCATTAATCAATAATCATTACATCACAGTCGGCCACCACATGGGGGAGGGGGGGAGGTGGCCAGCGTGCCACTGATCCTGCTGCTGGCTAACTGTCATTAATCAATAATCATTACATCACAGTCGGCCACCACATGGGGGAGGGGGGGAGGTGGCCAGCGTGCCACTGATCCTGCCGCTGGCTAACTATCATCAAGCAATAATCATTTATCTCACAGTCAACCAGCACACGGTCATCTTTAAAGCTACAATGGACAAGGCCACTGGCCAAAAAGTTATAACATTCTTGGTCCTTCTGTCAAACACAAATAAGAATTGGTCAAATCAATCTTGGTGGATATCTTATTTCTGAATAGAGAATAAATAATCTCACAACAGGTCTATGGATTATGAACTCTACTGTGGGAATACTTTATTTAAGAAACAGATAAACGATAATTGCCAATTAAACAATATTATTATACTTAAAGAGGTATCAAAGTAGGATAAATGTTTTTTTTTATATCAACTTTAATGTAATAAGTAGCATCACATTCTATGAATTACTGTTATCATGATGTAATTACTGGATACTAAACATGATATAACAGTATTTATTGTTAGAAATACATTTTTTTGTTAAAAAATAAAATGCTCCTTCTGTATATGTTTTTTTACTGGAAGTATAAAGTAGAATAAATGCTTTCAGCTCAAGATTTGATGAGTGTTTGTTCATCGTAAGGGCCTAATGTTTCCTCTTATAAGTTTGGAATAGCTAGGCAGAAAAAGAGAGACCAAGAACTGGATGGGCATGTAGTTTGAACTGCTCCTTCACCCCTGAGTGGGTAGTCTATCGAGGGAAGGCTTGAGACATGTTCAAGGGGTATGTTGTGTAATATATATATATTAATGTTGTTTGTGCAATCCTTGTTCTGGAGGCAAATGAAGAGGGCTTGAAAAAAGCATAAAATAACTGACATAGCAACAGTAAAGCACTTGATTTTATTTTACTGAGGCACTTTGGCTGGTCATTCAGTGTGCCTACCTTTTATTAAACCCTTTAGCAAAGAAAGGTAGCAGTAGGGGATCATACATTGTAAGTTAAATTGATATTTTTGTCAGTACAGTATGTGCCGCGAGGTGTAATGTGAAGCTATTCAAGAGCAATAAGGGAAGGTGCTGAAGGGAGATTTGCAGCTTTGCAATATCTCTGTCCATTTTCATTAAATAACATATTTCAAATGTCACCTTTAAATGTATTTTATATATGTTATTCTGAAGTTTCAAATATATACATTTTTTTAATTTGAATATAAAAAAGTGTATTTTAGAAGAACATGTTAAACAGACTTATTAGACATCTGCAATTGAAATCTGGCAAACAATGGAGCATGATGGTTTCCTGCAGGCCAAATCATTATTTTCCAAGCCTGGGTGCAGGCTTGTGTGTATGAGTAGGCACTGGCATGATTCATAGGCCTGCATGACAGCTGAAACACAGTTAAACATCTGTGCTTTTTTTTTTCTTTTCTGGGGGTCTGAGAGATGAAACAACAAACTAAGAAATAGCCTGTTAATATTTTTTTTTTCCAATTTTTGTAAATAAACAAGAATTACTTCACAAGCAGTTTTGAACTTAGTTCTGTCACTAATGCTGGCAACTAGAGGTTCATGTATGTTTTTTCAGCCCATATAAATGTGTCACTGCAGAATGTTATGGAGTACTAGATCCTAAACCTAAACAAATGTGTCTGAAACAGGCTCATTACATACAAGACGATTAGTAGCATGCTTGATTAGTCATTCCATTGTGCAGTCTTTGCTGAATAGTGCCATTTAAGTTGTATTTTATGGGTCCAAATATTTGTTTTATATACCGGTACCTTTTTAACTACCTTTTCATACTGTATGTCTAAAAGCTGCAGTGTCTTAAAATTATGTTATATATATATATATGAGTTTGTAAACATTATGAATTTACATTGTTCCAATTATAGTCTCAAACTTTATCAGTAGTAAGCACTGTAGTAACCAGAACAGGTTGGTTTTACAGCTGATATTTGAAACATGAATTTAGGTTAACAAGCATATGGAAAAATATATCATTTTAAACCTGTATGAGACGCCACACTTTAACTTCAAAGATAAGGAAAGGACATTAAGTGTTACATGGTTTGTAGCTTTTTCACTTATTTTGGAGACTTGTTCATTTATTATCAGCAAGTCTGGAAACCAATAGCAACCTGTTCTGTGCTTAGCTTATCCAGTAGGCAAACAGCTGTACACCTTTACAGTATCTGTCCTTGCAAACTGATTGTCCAGTCACACATGTAACCTAATCTGTCAAGTCGTGTTGTTACCAGCACTAAATAATCACATTTTCACCTGTTACATGATATGGTACCATATCACATTGTAAATGTATATTTTAATACATTCATCTACTCATACATCCCATCTAACTATATCTGGGTGACTGATTGAATTATTTCAAGGAAGCAACGTTTACCCCAACATTTCAAGAACCTTGTGCTGAGAAGGATTTGACAAACCATGATTTAGAAACACAAAAGCGCAAGTCAAAATAGATTTATCTTGTAGTCCTTATTTATTCAGTAATGAAAGGTTGACTGTATTATGAAACCACCTACCATTTCAACTAATGCTTGGTGGCTGCAATGCTTAAAATAGTCTGCTGCTTGCTCTGAATTTAAATCGTTTATGCATGTAACAGCTTCTTCTAATTTGCAGCAAAAGTTTAGGCTCGGTTTACTTTCAGTTCGGAAACTCCAAATTCTCTTTCCGTTGTCATGAGAATGCGATGTAACATGTGCATAGCATGCACATTCCTCACACTGTAGGACGTGCAAGGCCAAAACATTGTATGGCTAAAAAGGCTGAGTAGCCTTCTTACGCTAAAAAGCCATTCAAATTAAATAAAATCTTTTTTTTTTGGATAGCAAGATGTTCGAAAGCCGTACCTTATGTTCACGAGACTTCAGCAGTGAAGATCCTGTGTGTAACCTCATGCAACTTTGTACTGTACTATAACTGAAGGCCGTGCCAAGCAATTGTTTATTAACAAAAAGCCAGCTTTTTTGACCAAATTATAATAATAAAAAATCGTACAAGGGGTTTAGAGACCTCTTCATTCAGTGTTTTTTTTTTTTGCATATGACACCATTTATATAATATTTCAAATTAGTGCCATTTGCAGGTTACTTCTAAATTGATAATGCTTTATAATTTAATTGTTTTAGAAGCAAAGTTGTAAAAAGAAATACTGAAGCAACTACAAAATAATAATAATAATAAAAAAATAAATAAATCAGGCCTTTGCAATAAATAAATACATAAATAAATAAAAAATAACAAAGCCCATTGCAAAGCATGCAAGATTATTATATATTTTTACACATTTGTTATTTTCACGTTTGGTGATTGCTTTTCAGTCCCGTGGTAGTAAGATAAGATGCAGTCATGCTACACTACTTTTAAGTAGCACCTATCATGGGCACCTACCAAGAACAAACAAAAGAAAGTCACGTTTGTACCTCAAAATGCCTTCAATTAGCAAATCTGGGAATTAGTGTAGCGGTCTTCTATATTGTACTGCAGGCTACCGACTAGCATCAGGTCTGAGTGACCATGTATAGAGTTGAAGTGAAATCTCTTCCACCTTTAAAGATCAGAATTGCTGAAGCTACCGTTCTGTAGGAAAGTGTGTATATATTATATATGTAGTCAAACATGTTTAAATATACTCTCCCATATTTTAATTAGGTAATTTGAATTTCAACGGATAATTCTTTTCCCAAAAAAAAAATAATTATAAACCTAAGTTGCCCAAAAGGTGCTCCCAGAATAGCATGCCAAAAAGGTCAGAGTTATTTTTATGTTTGCATGTAAACCAAACCCTAGAAAACACTGTCCACTTGGCTAGTTTTGTTTCGCAGGCCATGTTGGTCCAGAGGGAATCATAATCTCTGCAGATTTATAATGCTTATTAACGGCATCTCATCTCCTTGGCCTACATTTGTACTTCTCCAGAACAAGATGACAGGAATTATAACTCCTGTTTCTGATTTAAATGAAAATATTAATTGACTTTCATAGTAGGTTAATAAAACCAGTTGCCTAAAGCTCAGAGGGATAAAGAAATATGCAGTTTAAATCTTTTGTTTCACCCATTTGTGCATAAACAGAAAAGGTTAATGTAAAAAAGCAATGTTCTAGCTAGTTGATTCAGTTGTGGAGGTCCTTTAGGATTTCTTACATAATAATTTTGCCTGATGTATATCTTAACTTCTTGTAGTTCTGCGAAGGCACACCTTTCATTCACTATTTGTTTTAGCTGTTTCATAACACCTGCAAGCTGTTTTCATGAGCATGGAAAACCAAAAAAGGATATCCATTTAAGACATATAACCAAAACAATTACCTATTCTAATCGCTGTAAAATGTATTGATATTTTATGAACAATGAGTATCTCTTCAGAGTCCTTGTAAGAGATCTGCAAATCTGTAATGCAATAAAAATAGCTATAGCCTTCTGTAACAGGGAGAGATCTGTGCTGACTCTGCTGGCGTGTTCACGGGCTGCAGGAAGAGGGCGGCAGTCGCCCAACAGCCGCCTGTGAGTCATGGCAATGACATGGGGAGGTGGGAAAGGGTGTGTGTGGACTTTCCCCCTCTCTGAATGGCTGGGAGGCGGGTCTTGGGTGATTGTTGGTCCTATAAAATAACGCTCTGTTGTTTCCTCAGGTCTGCCCACTTAGACGCACCAAGAGTGCAGAAGCTTTGATTCAGGACCGGGAATCAGCTGGGAGAAAAAGAAAGAGTAGGACGGTTATTCGGGTCGTGCGGGTAGCGGCGACCGGGATAACGCTGCCGAGTGCAGCACCTTTTATTTGTAGTTTTATTACTGTTTTATTTTCCCTTGTTCTTTTCGCCTTCTGTTTTCATTATTATTTCTTTGAGCACCTGCGAGTGCATTTCCTGTTCACGTACCAGCTGTGGTATTTCCGTGGTGCTGTCTATTACCGGTGATAGGCAGCCCACGGTCAACAGTGCATTCTGCCGGAAAAAGTAAGAACTGTCTGAAAATAAAACTGGGCACCTGTGTGGTGTTTTCAAGTACACCTGTCTGTCTCCTAGTCAGTGAATTACCCACACCCCTTCCACACCTTCTTTAAAAGGAATATTGTGCTGTGCTTATTGTTGTTTTGTGTATGTTTCACCTTTTTTTGGATGTAATATTTAGTCTCTTAATTACTGTATTCAACATTAAAATCATTTATATCTCCCTTGCATCCATACATGTTTTCTTTACTATGCATATCAAACTTTGCAGTAAACTGCAGTTTTTTTTCCTCTGATGTAATTTCCTGGTGCACCCAAAAAGGTCCCCTGAGGAAACTGCAGAGCTCTGCAAGAGTGCATCCTGTGTGACAAGAAATACAAACAGGGGTATATCACTATTGGAGAATAACTTTTTTAAAATATTATTTTAAATAGCACCTTGATAAACTCATCTTCCAGGACGAGTGCTTGTTTATTCAAAGCTATTTCAGATGCAGGGTGCACTTGGACTGACAAGTACCTTAGGATTCATATCCATAAGTGAATTGTCGTACTGGCATGCTACTCTCTCATCCTCAGACTCTCATGAGGTGGAGATCAAGCCTTCACTTTCTCTGACCTCATGTGTGTCATGTCAGGCTATGTCATTCTTACAGTGGTGACACTCCTGTGTCTGGGTGACAGGTACAGGTGACAGCTTGTTTATAGCTGGGGAGCACTGCATCCTCACAAGATGGCCAATGGGTTAGAGGTGGTTGTGGTGAAGCGTTCTCGCTATACCGATTCCTCTCTCAGGCTTAACCCTGTATATTAGCAAATCAGGCAGCTTAGCCACTATTATATGCGGTACAGACTTCCATCTATCAGCTATCTTGTGCTCTCCTGGAACCCCTAGTTTACGTAAAAGTACCTGTTCTCCGTATAAGCTGGTCATAACGTCGCTTGTTACTGAGGTGGTTTTGGCAAGTGGCATTGGTGGCCACTCTGTTTCCGTCTTGCACACATACTGTTGGTACTTTGCTTCAGGTTCGATGTCAGGTGACACATCAAAACACATGTCCTCTGGAAGACAGGCCTTCCTTCTGAACATTTAATAATACAAGGAATATGTTTTTAGTGCAGTTGTACGCATGTACTAATTGACTAACATGCATCTATGCTTTTTGTTCTGGTCTAGCATTCTGAGAATGTTCAGTAAAGTCCGCAACCTATTTAACGGGGTCTCCTTGAGGTTGCTACGGAGTAGTTCTGGACTTCCGTATCCCTAGCAAACAGAAGAGCTATTTAATTAAATGACTTTCAAAGTTGTGAAATTGATCAGAATGGATTCTGGCTGGATATCCATAATGGACAAAGTATTTCTCCCACAGTACCTTTGCAACTGTTACAGCTTTTTGGTCCTTTGTGGGAAATGCCTGTGCATTAGTTATGATCCGTGGTGATGAGGATGTTGGCTACTGCTTTAGATTTAGGCTCTAATGACAGAAAGACAATACATGCTAGGTCTTCTGCTGGTGATCTGGTTCAGTAGTATTGTTCTTTTGGGTAAGGTTTTGCGTTGTATACATCATTCACGTGTCTTGATGTATTGTTCCACAGTACATCTCCAACGATATCCGTGGTCAATAAAAGCGCTGTGTTTTGACGAGTTGTGCTATCCTGTCAACACACAGATGACCTAGTTCATCATGCAGTGCTTATAACACGATTTTCTGGTGCTGGCTGAGCAGAGCTAGTTGGCTGACTTCACTCCCATGGGGTCTCTTTGTAACTCAGAAAAGCAAATCGTCCCTAATAACCAGTTTCTCCCACTCCTGCAACAGGATGCTTATTTTTTAAATGTGGAGAATGGTTGTTTTTGGCTGTTCTTCACTGCTCGCCAAACCACCCAACACCGGATCTGCTTTCTGCACCTTTTTGCAATTTCACTGGCTTTATTGTGTAAGGGGCTCGAGTCCTCTGATCTTCATGGAAATTGTCGATAAGGGGCCTATCAGCCCTTTTGGGATTGTTTGTCTTCTTGACAGAGCATTTGACATCAGGAGTCCCAGTGGGCTCTTTCATTGGGCCCCTTTGCCTTTTCCCACCTTCTGCAGAGAACAGAGCAACTTCTGGGTCACTTTGTGGAGATCTTCAGGGCACTGCACCTTATTGTGATGTGCCTATCCTTTCCTCACCTATAGCAGAAAAAGATCCGTCTTCCATTAATTGAACAACGATGCTTGTGGTTGGCACGGGGTTGTCCAGGTGTCGTTTGTACTCGCACTTCCTCTGGTGTGGACACAGGCATCAAGGTCAAGACAGCAATCTTCTTCTGCAGGTCCTGCATTTCATGCTTCAGCGCCTGTGTTTTGTAGTATTTCTCAGGCTCTGATGACAGAGGTTTAGTGTTCTTTATTTTAGCCTCTACAGTGACTGTTTCTTATGTTGAGGTGTGTTATGTCGATAAAGCAACAAAGTCAGACTGTAGCTCCTTGAGTTGAGCCTTCAAATCTGCAATTCAGAGTGGTTCAGTTTGACTCAGGTTCTAATAGCAGACTGATTGAACTCTAAGCTGTCACCTCTTATGCTGGATATGTAAGGTTGTGTGACGCTGCATAGGGCACACAAACTATAAACAAGTCCCAATCTAGTGGCTGATATTTACAGTAAAGCTGAATGGGGAAAATTACATGGCATAATTCTCACTGTAACATAGTCGTACATATACACATTTGTAATATTGTATAATGGCAACTTAATGCAGAAGAATATGTACAATAGTAAAAACATTTCTTATTCGGCATCGTTGTTGTGTGGTTTATAAGCAGAGCAGAGGGCCTGTTAACAAACAACCCGGACTTTACATTTTGGGATACTGCATCTCTGTACTTGTATTGTACATTGCTTGTATTTCTGAAATACATATATAATTAGGTTTTTTTCACTGTAAAATTGCTTATTTCACAGCATTTGACAGTCTAAAAATAGGTATTTCAAGATATTTTACGATTCAACAGAATGTTCATTAAAGTAGAAAAAATATTATACAAATGTTGGTAAATATTTAAAAGCTTACTTGAAAACAGTAAATTATAGAATATTTTTGTTTTTTATGTCCACCTTGTACATAAAGAATAAAAACAAGTGTATTGTTATAAATATTCTTATGTAAAAAAAGGGTCTAAAAAAAAAGTTTCCATTTCAATGTGTGTTGCCGTGTGGCATCTTCGCTTTATAAATGCACCTTTTTTTCTGCGATCTTTAGTTGCTTTTGTGCATTGTCCTTTGCTAGTCAACTGTGACATTAGGGCCTTATCGAGCCTAATATTCAATTTTTTTTTTTTTTAATTCTGGTCTTTTTTTTTTTTTTTTTTTGAAATCTTTTGCTAAATTGGATTGCCTTTTATTGCGTTTTATGCAGTTCTGTGCATGGGTAACATTTGGATTTCATTTTACTGTTGGTCGCTAATGGAGAATTTTACAAACTGCTGCAATACGTACTGGATTTAAAAGTACAGTGTGTATTGTATTACAGTTCAGGTGTTGTCTCTTGGCAAGTGATATTTACAGAATCATATCGTTCTGAATCAAAATTATTCTACTTTTTGAAGTAAATTAAATTGTTTGTTTGATATAACTCACTACCCAACATTCAGATAATAAACTAATTACACTGTGTAACAATTTTTTTTTTTTTTTTTTTTTTGTTCCTGGGTAGTAAGTGTTATTTTCTAATTGCTTATGCCTCAAAAGTATAGAAAATGGCTAAATACAATATAATTGTAAATCTCGAAAAACTATTCACTTCTAAATCTTTTGTAGTCACCTTTGCATTACTTTAGTATAAATACATGTTAATTTGGATTCATATGTTGTTTTTCCTGACTTTATGTGAACGAAAAGACACACATTTGCCCATTTTCCCATTGGAAATAGTGATATTTTGAAATATCACTGTCCTGGTCACAAAAGCCAAGTTTGTGGGGAATAATAGACATTTTCTATACTTTTGAGGCATAAGCAATTAGGAAATAACACTTACTACCCAGGAACAAAAATTGTGTTACATAGTATTATTATTATATTATTATTATTATTATTATTATTATTATATTATTATTATTATTATTATTATTATTATTATTATTTGTAGTAGTCATAGTATTGTTGCTACTGTTGTTGCAAACTTTAAATAACCAGTAGGCTGAAAATGTGTTTACTGCTAGAGGAGGGTGATATATGATCATTTTAAAGGTCACATTTCATCCAAAAAGCAGTGCATCAGAGTAACTTGCATGCAAAGATGGTAACCTTTTTTTTTTGCTGTTGTTAAATGATCAGACCTATAAATATTCCCTTTTAAGTTGTTAAAGGTTATGGTATAACTAATGACGCAAAAGAACATGAGTGAGTAAATGAGTAAAATTATTATTATTAACCCTTAATATATTTAAGTAGCGTTTTCATTCTCTGTTCATTCCTATGTTGTGATTGTGTTTTATCATTGTTTCCTTTTTGTTTTTCTTTGTCTCCTTATCCATTATGCCTCATTGTGCATTCATGATTGCAGCTCATGTAATCATTACCACCGTGTGATGGAAATCCCAATCTCCAGGTATGATGCTATCCATGAAGAACAATCTAGAAGTGTTTAATGAATTGATGTCTGTTTCAATAATCTTGAAGGAGGCCTCAACTCTTAGCGCTAGTCTCAATTTGAAAGTTACCAATATTCATCTTTTCACTGATTTTGCTTGCTTTATTTTAGCTTTAGGCCCAGTTAATCTACATATGTGCAAACACTATATCATTACAGTACTTACCAAAGTTTTTAAATATTTTTGTGCTTTCTTATTAGCACTAGCTATATGTTAATATTTCACCGTATTTTTTAATTACTTTTTAAAAATATATTTCTTGCATTTTTTAATTTAAGTTTGGATATATTGCAGAGGCAATGCTATACTGTAGTTCCTGCTGCTTCTTTGTACCTATAATTGAGTTGTCATGTGTTGTAGTTCAAGTTCATACCAATAGCCTAGCTGTCATCAGACCATGTGACCAACAGCAAAGATGCCAGGGTGCAGAAGTGTTGTATTTGAAATATTTGTATGTCCTAAACAAAAAAAAAAGAACACAGAGGCACCAACAATAATGTTAATAGATCTTATTAGTGGTTTAGTGAAATTATTTTCAAACATTGAAAGCACTCCTTTGAATGCACACAAACAATTTATAAACACAATTGCACATCTTTACCAGTGCATTTTGTGAGACCAGAAATTAACTGCATTTGACTATTTTGCTGGTTGTACAATCTGTAACAAGAAATGTATCTAAATGGATTAGTAACTGGTGTCAAAGCACCTATTACTCATTAATTATACAGCAACAATTACAATGTAAGGTAAAACAACTGTTAAGAAACCAGATATGACTTATCCTGAAAGTTATTGCTTGAAACGCTATCTCTGCATTTATGCTTGGGCTTATCTACAATATTATACATGTGTGGGCATTTCTGATTTATAACTGTATTCAGGTTAGCATTAAGACTTGTTTTTATTTATGAATACTGTAGCACCGGGGCAGCTACTATGAGGGACCTGTGTAAAATGGACTGTGTTATGGACTGGGGAAGGTGACGGAATTTTGCTAACTGTGAACGGCTTTGGATAAAGTGAATTATATATAGTGCCTATAGAAAGTCTGCACCCCCTTTCAAAATGTTCACCTTTTGTTGCCTTATAGCCTGCAATTAAAATAGTTAAAATAGTTTTTTTTTTTTTTTTTCCTCATTTATCTGCACATCCTACCCCACAACTTCCAAGTGAAAAAAAATATTTTAGAAATTTGTAGAAAATATATTAAAAATAAACTGAAATAGCTTGGTTGGATAAATGTCCACCCCCCTTGTAATAACAATCCTAAATTGGCTCAGGTGTAACCAACCGCATTCAAAATCACACATCAAGTTAAGTGGCCTCCACCTGTGTTAAATTGTAGTGATTCACATGATTTCAGGATAAATTCAACAGTTCCTGTAGGCTCCCTCTGCTGGGTAGTGCATTTCAAAGCAAATACCATGAGCATCAAGGCACTTTCAAAAGAACTCCGGGAGAAAGTTGTTGAAAGGGATGGGTATAAAAAATATCAAAGGCCTTGAATATCCCTTGGAGCATGGTCAATACGATTAATAAGAAGTGGAAGGTGTATGGCACCAAGACCCTGTCTACACCAGGCCGCCCCTCCAAACTGGATGACCGAGCAAGAAGGAGACTGATCAGAGAGGCTACCAAGAGGCCAATGGCAACTTTGCAAGAGCTACAGGCTTTTATGTCCAAGACTGGTCAAAGTGTGCATGTGACAACAATATCCCAAGCACTCCACAAATCTGGCCTGTATGGTAGGGTGGCAAGAAGGAAGCCATTACTCAAGAAAACCCACCTTGAATCCCATTTGAAGTATGCAAAAAAACACTCAGGAGATTCTGTAATCAAGTGGCAAAAAGATTTGTGGTCTGACAAAACTAAAATTTAACTTTTATGTTTGGCACAAACCCAACACAGTGCATCACTCAAAGAACACCATCCCTACTGTGAGGCATGGTGGTGGCAGCATCATGTTATGGGGATGTTTCTCATCGGTAGGGACTGGGACACTTGTCAGGATAGAAAGAAAATGAATGGAGCAAAGTACAGAGAAGTCCTTGAGGAAAACCTGCTGCCCTTTGCAAGAAAGCTAAAACTGGGGCGGAAGTTCACCTTTCAGCAGGACAGCAACCCAAACACACAGCCAAAGCTACACTGGATTGGCTAAGGAACAAAAAGGTAAATGTCTTTGAATGGTCCAGTCAGACGGACCTAAATCCAATCGAAAATTTGTTGCATGACTTGAACATTTGTTGCATGACACTGTTCATCAGTGCTCTCCAAGGAACTTGACAGAGCTTGAACAGTTTTGTAAAGAAGAATGGTCAAATGTTACCAAATCTAGGTGTGCAAAGTTGGTAGAAAATTATCCCAACAGCTGTAATTGCTGCCAAAGGTGCTTCAGCCAAGTGTTAACTCAGGGTGGTGGAGACTTATCCAATTATGATCTTTCAGTTTTGTGGAAAAAGTGGAAAAAAATCCTCATTTAAATGCATGAAACTCTGAGGCACTGAAACAACAAAATGTGAAAAGTGGTGTACGCTTTCTATAGGCACTGTATATATTATAGTGGTGCGGTAGCATTGAATGGATTGGCAAAAAAAAATGGATGTTTGGTCTCATGGGTTTGATATGATGTGGGCATTTCTTTCTGTTCGAATGTGCAGATCTTTTTGCCACAATTAGCCGAGTGCCATCCGGGGGGGATGGGGGGGGCTTAGGTCTGCCAGGGTGTCCTCAGCTCACTGCACACCAGGGACCCCTGTAGTCTGTCCAAGCGCCTGCGAGCTTGCCTGTAAGCTGCTCAGAGCTGCATTGTCCTCTGACGCTTAGCTCTGAGGTGACTACACGGTGAGTCTGCAGTGTGAAAAAAAGTGGTCGCCTGACGACACACGCTTCGGAGGACAGTGTGTGCTCGTCTTCCCCGCGCCCGAGTCAGTGCAGGGGTGGTAGCAGTGAGCTGTGCCTAAAAAATTTTTGGATATGCTACATTTGGAGAAAATAATATTGTTCCTGTCCCATCCCATCCCATGAAAGAGTCATTATTACCAATCTTGTCCTATCATGTCCTGTCCAAATTGTTCCCATCCTGTCCTGTAACTTTTTTTTTTTTTTTTTTTTTTAATTCCTGTTCCATCAAAGAAAATCCCGTCCCATCCTATCCCGTGATATACAGAGGTAAACTATTATTTGGAGGTACAGATATTTTTGTATTCATGTATAAAATGAGGGTTTGTAGGGTTATGCATTAAACACTACTGGTATACTACGAGTACAGTGGAAGCACAATGTCTTTATAAGCACAATGTGCAGTATAATGATGTAATATATACATATGGTAATATAAAAACAAACTGTTTAGAGTTGTGTGCATCATTTTCAGTTTCTAAACCGGTTACTAAGCAACCCAGCTCAGAGATTTTAGTATGTCAGTGAAATACAGTATTACAAACCATTCATTCATTTAAAAAAAAACAAAAAAAAACACATGGTATTGAAATAATATTTCATAAACATTCAGGAAGTAACCATCATTTATTTATTTATTAAAAATGATAGTATTACATTCCCCTTCAAGGTAGCGCCGTAGCAGAACCTCCAAAATAATAGCTGCTACGGCCAAATCATAGCCGTTGGCATCTTTGCATTATGATTAGGGGTGATATTAAAAATAAAACTAAAATGTGTACATCCTTAATATGCTGTACATATGTATATATAGAGAAAGATGTTATTATGGGTAATATGAAATATTTGAAATATCATTTTAAACATAAGGGTTTTTATTAACCGTTCCGTGTTGCCAAGACACTGATTATCCGTGGACATCTGCTGTCCCTCCCGTCCATCTGCTTTGTCGGTCTCCCTCCGAGTTTGACCTTTCTGAATTGGAGGCATACAGCTCAAATTGATATGGGAGGCAAGCCCTGTTTTTACTCTCTACGTCAGATCCATCAGTACATGATTCACATTCGTAAGAGATGTCTGAAACTGATAACATTAGGCTACTCTCACTTTCACTGTCGCTGTCAGCCATACTGGCAGATGCAAGTAGCCTGCAGATATCTCCCTCTGTGACGTCACAGTCTCCTTGCCCCAAACTAGGAAATGATCGCCCGCTGTGTATTTTCTAGATATTATTTGATTAATTGTAGCGTGATTAAACATAATTTGATAAAATTAATGTGATTATATGTTTACGTGAAACCTGTTAACCCTTTGCGGTCATATGTCGGACCAGGTCTGACATTACAATGTTCCCTTTCCAGTCCGATGTCGGACCCTGCCTGACATCATCAAAAAGACGTAAAGCACAGGTCTCTAGTCGTTTTTTCTTCGGAAAAAGATGAGAAGACCTTTCAATGGCCAAATGAGGACGGAAAAAAAAGGCTGTATCTCATAGGCCCATCCACTACAGAGATAACACGGACATAACAAAGGAGGTAGCTGCTTCTGCATCCAGCGTTCAAAGAATATCACAGACATTTGCAGAGTTTTTTGAGATGTTATAGTAATAAAATAATGACTTGGTTGATATTATTGAGGAGTTTGGTGATAAAACGAGTGATTTATCAGTATGCACGTTTATAAAGAGGTATGTGAAAAACACAGAGAACAAGGGGTGGGGCTTGGCTGGAGATACAGTACTGAGTGTCCTTTTGCAATTCAATGCCTTTTAAATCTGTTTTACTCTGAAAAAATATATAACAGCGCTTGTAAAATAAACAGCACGTATGAAAATAAATTGGACCTGACGTGCCTGACAAGTGCTGAATAAATCGACTGCAAAGGGTTAATATTATGTTTTATGTTTATGGTAGCAGCCAAATTCCATGTCATAGGCTCTTTAATGACTTTAAAAAGTGAAAAAACACTCTTCTTGTCTACTGGTGGCCGAGTCGTCTCGTTCCTTCCCATTCCCGGAAGCTTAAATCCTGTTCTTGTCCGTCCTGAGAGGTTTATTATTTTTTTATTTCCCGGTCCCGCCCGTTCCTATGAGCTTCACTCCTGTACCATCCCATCCCGCAAAATTTTACACAGTTTTTTTCTGTACCACGGGAGTGTTGTCTTCATGTCACTCTCTTCTCTCCAGCACCCAAACGGTTTGAAATTTTTGTCTGAAAATTTTAAGCTGCAAAGGAATAGCGCCTTTTGCTGCTTTGGTGAAAAAATTATGAAACTGTTTATGTTATATGGACATTTTGGTCCACCATGACATGGCTCTATATAATTGGGACTCCATAAGACTGACTAACATTATTTTTGCTTTTTGTCTGAAATGTGCTTATTTGACCTTTTACAATCTTTTTTCATCCCTTGTTTCACAAGCAACAATTCTTCTCACGAAGAAGTACTCTGACAAAAGAAAAATTATTCTTTAGAGGATGTGTTGTACTTGCGAAAAAACAAAATTTGGACAGCTGCCGCTGGGTCCTTGGGGGAGTTTTGCCTGCGAGATAGAGAGTGTTTTCCTACACAGCAGTGCAAGGGACCTTACTTACATTTTACTCGCTGGTAAACGAAAGACTCCGCATTGTGTTCCTCTGCTTCCTCTCTACCAGAATATGGCACCAGTGTCAAGCATTGTCACATGAAGCTTAAGAATCTTCTTTTTTTCTGTCAGGTATTGTACCTGTGTCAAACTAAGGTGAACAGGTATTATACTTGAGAAATGTTGCTTTATTCCATATCATAAAACTGCAGGCACAGGACAAGGTAACATTAGCCCATCACTGTGCTGCAGGCTTCCCTGGGTTTGTAATGGAAATTTTTGTCTATTTGTTGTGAGAGGCATTTTTTTAAGCAGTTTATCATGATACACAGATCCTAATTTTAGTTAAGACAAAACGTTAATGACTCTGCTAAATGTTAGACACCGTATCCAAATACTCTAGGCAGGACTACTAAAGTTGCACACTTATCAGGTAGGTCCTCGTTAAGCAACTTGAACTAAGTTAAATACAGACAGGAAGAGAGCTGATACACAAACATGAACATATGAACATAAGTTTACACATAAGAGGAGGCCATTCAGCCTATCTTCCTCGTTTGGTTGTTAGTAGCTTATTGATCCCAGAATCTCATCAAACAGTTTCTTGAAGGATCCCAGGGTGTTAGCTTCAACAACATTACTGGGTAGTTGGTTTCAGACTCCCACAATTCTCTGTGTAAGAAAGTGCCTCCTATTATGTGTTCTGAATGCCCCTTTACCTAATCTCCATTTGGGACCCCTGGTCCTTGTTTCTTTTTTCAGGTTGAAAAAGTCCCTTGGGTCATCATTGTCAATATCTTTTAGAATTCTGAATACTTTAATCAAATCACCTTGCAGTCGTCTTTGTTCAAGGCTGAATAGATTCAATTATTTTAGCCTGTCTGCATATGACATGCCTTTTAAATCTGGAAATTTCTGGTCGCTCTTCTTTGCACTCTTTATAGAGCAGCAATATCCTTTTTGTAGTAAGGTTACCATAACTGAACACAATATTATAGATGAGGTCTTACTAATGCATTGTAAAGTTTTAGCATCACTTCGCTGGATTTAAATTCAACACTTTTCACTGTATATCCGAGCATTTTATTGGTCTTTTTTTATAGCTTCCCCACATTGTCTAGATGAAGACATTTCTGAGTCAACAAAAACTTTTTCATAGATTCATTCTTCAATTTCAGTTTCTCCCATATGGTATTTATAATGCAAATTGTATTGTCTGCGCCCAGTACCTTACACTTTTCTCTACTAAATATAATTTGCCATGTGTCTGCCCATTTCTGAATGCTGTCTAGATCATTTTGAATGACCTTTGCTGCTGCAATGGTGTTTGCCACTCCTCTTATTTTTGTGCAAATTTAACAAGTTTTCTTACTATACCAGAATCTAAGTGATTAATGTAGATTAGGATGAGCAGGAGACCTAATACTGATCCCTGTAGTACTCTATTGGTTACCTTGCTCCATTTTGAGGTTTCTCCTCTGATGACTACTTTCTGTTTTCTACATGTTAACCACTGCCTAATCCATGTGCGTGCATGTCCTTGAATCCCTACTGCAATCAGTTTGAGAATTTATCTATTATGCTGTGTGGTCCAGTGGTTAAAGAAACAGGTTTGTAACCAGAAGGTCTCATGTTCAAATTCTACCTCAGCCACTGACTCATTGTGTGACTCTGAGATGTTGTTGTAAGTGACTCTGCAGCTGATGCATAGTTCACACACCCTAGTCTTGTATCTTGTAAAGTGCTTTGTGATGGTGGTCCACTATCAAAGGTGCTATATAAAAATAAAGATTGTTATTATTATTTGTCTTTCTGGAATTCTAAATAAACCATGTCATTTGCTTTGCAATTATCCATGGTCTATGTTGCATCCCCAAAAAATCAAGCAGGTTAGTTAGACATGATCTCCCTTTCCTAAAACCATGCTGACTGTCTTCCATATAGGCAATTTTCCATTGTAGTTTCCATAAATTTACATATAATAGAAGTTAGGCTTATTGGTCTGTAATTACCTGGTTCGGTTTTGTTTCCCTTTTTGTGGATCGGTATTACGTTTGCAATTCTCCAGTCTGTTGGTACAACCCCTGTCTCAAGAGACTGTTGCATGATCTTGGTTAGCAGTTTGTAAAAAAATTATTTCATTTCTTTGAGTACTACTGGGAGGATCTCATCCGGCCCAGGGGATTTGTTTATTTTAAAAGCTCCCAGTGCTTTAACATTTCTGCCTCTGTTATGCTAAAGTTATTTAAAACTGGATAGGAACAGGTCGACATGTGGGGCATGTTGTCCGTATACTCCTTTGTAAAAACTTGTGTAAAGTAATCATTTAATTTACTCGCTATTTTTTCTCTTTACCTATGATTTTGCCATTTGTATCTCTTAGACATTTTACTTTCTCCTTGAATGTTTTGCTGTTATAATATTGGAAAAAACTTTTTGGAATTGTTTTTAGCCCCCTTGGCAATATTCATTTCTATCTCTAGCACTTTGTTCTTGTCCGTTTTAAATGCTCTGTAAGTGCCTTTTTTTTTTTTTTTTTTATCTATTGGCCAAGTACCATCATGGTTTTAACTATAAATCTAGTTGTGTATAGTGGCTCTCAAAAGTATTCACCCCCCCTTGGACTTTTCCACATTTTATTGTGTTACAACATGGAATCAAAATGGATTTAATTAGGAGTTTTTGCCAATGATCAACACAAAAAAAGTCCATAATGTCAAAGTGAAAAATAAAATGTACACATTGTTCTAAATTAATTACAAATACAAAACAGAAAATAATTGATTGCATAAGTATTCACCCCCTTGAATCGATATTTGGTAAATGCACCTTTTGCAGCAATTACAGCCATGAGTCTATTTAGATAAGTCTCTACCAGGTTTGCACATCTGGGCACTGCAATTTTTGCCCATTCTTCTTTGCAAACTTGCTCAAGCTCTGTCAAGTTTGATGGGGACCTTTGGTGAACAGCAATTTTCAACTCTTTCCACATATTCTCAACTGGATTGAGGTTTGGGCTTTGACTGTGCCACTCCAGGACATTGACCTTTTTGTTTTTAAGCCACTCCAGTGTGGCTTTGGCTGTATGTTTGTGGTCATTTTCCTGCTGGAAGATGAATCTTCTCCCAAGTCCCAGGTCTTTTGCAGACTTCAGCAGGTTTTCCTCCAGGATTTCTGCATCCATTTTGCCCTCTATCTTCACAAGCTTTCTAGGCCCTGACGCAGAGAAGCATCCATATAGCATGAAGCTGCCACCACCATGCTTTCTGGTAGGGATGGTGTTTTCAGGATGATGTGTGATGTTAAGCTTGCCCCAAACATAGCAGTTAGCATTGAGGCTAAAAAGCTCTATTTTGGTCTCACCAGACCATAGAATCTTCTTCCACTTGGTCTCACGGTCTCCCACATGCCTTCTGCAAACTCTAGCCGAGATTTGATGTGAGTTTTTTTTTCAACAATGGCTTTCTTTTTGCCACTCTCCCATGAAGGCCAGTTTTGTGAAGCACCCGGGCTATTGTTGCCATATGCACAGTGTCTCCCAGTTCAGCCGTGGAAGACTGTAACTCCTTTAGAGTTGCCATAGGCCTCTTGGTGGCCTCCCTGACTAGTGCCCTTCTCATCTGGATACTCAGTTTTTGGAGTGGCCTGTTCTAGACAGATTCGCAGTTGTGTCATATTCTCTCCATTTCTTAATAATGGACTTTACTGTGCTCCAGTAAATATTCAATGCCTTGGAAATGTTTTTATATCTTACCCCTGATTGGTGCTTTTGAAGACCCTTATTCCGGATTTGCTTTGAATGTTCCTTTGTCTTTATGATGTAGTTTTTGTTAGGAAATGTACTAACCAACCTTGGGACCTCCCAGAGACAGGTGTATTTAACCTGAAATCATGTGAAACACCTTAATTCCACACAGGTGGACTCCATTCAACTAATTAGGTGACTTCTAAAGACAATTGGTTGCACCAAAACTTATTTAAGTGTGTCATAGCAAAGGGGGTGAACACTTATGCAATCAATTATTTTCTGTTTTGTATTTGTAATTAATTTAGAACAATTTGTAGATTTTATTTTTCACTTTGACATTATGGACTTTTTTTGTGTTGATCATTGGCAAAAACTCCTAATTAAATCCATTTTGATTCCATGCTGTAACACAATAAAATGCGGAAAAGTCCAAGGGGGGTGAATACTTTTGAGAGCCACTGTATTTCATTATAAATGTAGTAATAATAAATCAATTAAATTATCCTGTATTAATATAACAGCCAGCAGTGGTGTTTATGTTTGAGTCTAGTGTTTGTTTATATTCCCCAAAGGTCACTTTAGCCGTAAGGATAAATTAGTGCCATATCATTATATAACATTTATTAGGTGTATCTTGAATTACCACCACAGCAACACTACCCTGCAGCCTTACTAGACTGGTCTACCCTACTCTTATCTGCCATTAGATAACACATAAACCATTTAGCAAGAACAAACAACAGGCTACAGAAAGGCAATTGCATAAATTTACATCCTCATCTGTATTAGGTTTTTGTTACTTTCCCTAACCAGCTCTCCAAATGTACTTTGAAATAACCTAAAATACCATAAGCTTTAATTTAATTGGTTGTCTCATTGAATTTAAACATAATTATTGTTAAAGGTTTACAGTCTTGATGATTCTCTATTCCAATGCCAAAAAAGTATTTTTTCCCTTAATAATGGATTGTAGTCATTGACCATGTGAGAAAGA
This sequence comes from Polyodon spathula, assembly GCF_017654505.1. Lineage (NCBI taxonomy): Eukaryota > Metazoa > Chordata > Actinopteri > Acipenseriformes > Polyodontidae > Polyodon > Polyodon spathula. The sequence continues at coordinate 52,687,716 of NC_054534.1, read as the reverse complement.
TAGGGTTGCAGTATTGACTTGGCACGTCAGTTATTGTAAGTATAGTAACTTCCCATTGTGTACAATGCAATATATAATTATTCCCTTGTATTATGCAAGACTAAGGAATTGAGAAGCTTCATTATTTCGTCCAGCATTTCAATTAGGCAGGGAGGGAATTCTAATCTCCCGGGCCTGCCATATGTAACACAAACTTAAATTTGCAAAAACCTTAAAATTAAACAAATTTGATTTACAAACAAAACACACTATATTTACACGTTCAGGACCTCGGCCCTGCCACATACCCTCCCCCTCAGAATTTAACCCTCCAGGATCCATTTGATTTTTTTTAACACATGCTTTACCTAAGAAACACACGGGTGGTTAGGAGGCTAAGTTGGGGATCAGCCGACCTCTATCAAACTCCAAACAGACAGGGCAGCTCTTAACCACTCGCACAACCTGCCGTCTGATGCCAGCTGGCCCCAACACTAGCTCTATGCTCCTTATTGGGCCCCTGTAAGGGGGTGACTGTTCAACCCCTGTGGTGACCCCTGGCCTTCTGTAAGGGGGCGCCCATTCAACCATTGACCTACCCCCTAAACGCAGTCCCCTTTGTCCCTTCTTGGGACTCCTCTCCAGGGGATGGCCCTGGCAACAGTGCAAGCACCAGGCTTACTGCTGGCATCGCTTGCGAAGGGCCCTCCAGCAGGGGCACTGGAAAAGCCTCCAGCAGTGACACTGGCAGCAGCGTGGGGAATTCCGGCAGTGGAGCTGGCAGCAGCGCGGGGCAATCTGGCAGTGGAGCTCGCAACACGTGGGGCACGCCGGAAGTGGCGCTGGCAGCAGCACGGGGCACTCCGACAGTGGAGCTGGCAGCAGAGCGGGGCACTCTGGAAGTGGCGCAGGCAGTGGCTCACGTAGCAGCTTGGAGCACTCTGGCAGTGGAGCTGGCAGCAGCATGGGGCACTCTCGCAGTGGCGCTGGCGGGAGCGCTGACACTGGACCCTTTGGATGCGTGGATGGTACCATTTCTGGATTCTGCCATGCTCTCCTCAGCAGCATATGTAGAGGCTGCTGAGGACGGCATCCTTGTTTTACAGATGGCAACTCCAAACACTATGGCTGTTGGAACGGTGGCTCCTCCTTCTTTGGCACTCAGGACGGCAGCTCCTCTCTCGCTCTGGCTTTTGAGAGAGCAGCTTATCCTCTCTTTCTCAGCAGCTCCTCCTATGACTGCTGAGGGCTAGTTGATATGTTCTCTGACACAACCTCATGAACTGGACTTTTGGGGTCAGGTGCACAAAATCCACTAGGATCTCCCTGTGGTTGATGCCCAGATATTTTCTCCCCTCAGTCCTCAGCCACTGGGAGGTGCTGGGGTCCAACAGCCAGGTCTCTGAGATCTCTGTGTTTCTCTCTCTCTGTGGTCTTGCCTTGCCTCTGTCGGATCTCACTTCTATCCCCAAGTGTAACAGGGATGTTCTGTTACTGTGAGGGTATCTGGTGATAGACAAGAGAGACACAGAGACTGAAGTTGAAACGCTGGTCAGGCGTCCAGTTTTTATTTACAATTAAAGGCAATGGTAGGTGGCCGATCCTTAGGTACCAACAATGATAGCCCAGTGAGGTAGAACATACACAAATATGTAAATGTAAATAAATAGAAAAAGGCAAAAACAAAACCATTTCAAAACAAAGCTAATAAACAAAGTTAGCTTACAGGCAGCCTTGTGCTACTCCCGCTATGCAGGGAGGTCCCGCACCATGAACCTATCCTTGAACACAAATTAAAATACACTGTGTGGGATTAGAATCCCCTAAATGATTCCCTATTCTAAACATTAGGATCCTGATATACACACAGTGATCGCTAGTCGTTGGTTGCATTACTCAGTCGTGAGGATTCTGAGCTAATTTACCTCCACCTTTCTGAGACAAAGAACAGCTAAGGACTGCCTTTTCACCCCCTTTTTAACCCTTCCACTATGGCACTACTAGAAATCATTCATATATGAACGATGATGTAATGGTCATGTTAGACGCCCATTTTATGCCTTTTTAAACAACTATTGATTGGTGTGAGCAAGATGGCTTCACAGAGGTGACGTCAGACCAGAAACACACTCCACAACAAGGACTGCCGGTGAAAACTGAGCCCAGGAAGGGCACCAACTCGAGGCCTCGACCAGACGAAAGTAGCCATCCCAACGACCACTCCTGGGCTTCCCTTTCTTGGGCTGTGGACACTCGGCCTCTTCCCTCTTGGGCTGTGGAAGCACCGGCTTCTACCTTCTCCTTCTTGGCACCGCCATTCCTTCCCTTCTTCGATACCGGCAATTCCACCTCCTGCCATGGAGGGGGTTGGTCAGGTGATTTGTGACTGATCTCTCTGACGGCAAAGCACCACTCCTCCCCTTTGAGGCAGGTGAGGCAGGTTTCCTGATCCACCTGCGGCGATGGATCCACTCCTCCACGGTCTCCACCTCACCCTGATCGAAGGCCTGCACAAAAAGGGAGTCTTCATATGGGCACACATCAGGGAAGTGCCCATACTCCAGACAGGTGACGCACCATGTAGTCCCTCCTTCCTTTAACTCCCTCTGATGAGCATGCCATCTCTCCTTGTACTGCTCTATCCATTTTTATTCCCCCAAATGAAAAACAAAACTCCTTCTGTTGCGAAAAAAACAAAATTCACCGGCCGTACTTCTGGTCTGACACTCGGAGGCGCTGTCGTCCCATTTCTGACACCATATGTGAGCAGAATGGCTTTGCAGGGGTGACGTCAGACCAGAAACACACTCTACAACAAGGACTGCCAGTGAAAACTGAGCCATGGTGCTCAGTATATTTATTAATACAGTTGGTTAACAAATGATTGACATCTCCAAAGGCTTCAACAAACAGTCATGGATGGTTTTATATAATTTCAAAACAAAAGTAAAGTGAGATAGACAGAAAGCTAGACGAGTGAATTTTAGTTTTTTGTTTTCTGTCGGGAGTTTTGTCGACAAGTCACGATTACCAGAAATCATACAAATTGTCAAATTTTCATAAACCCAAAAATATATTAACAAAATATTACCTGTTGTGAAATATTCATAGGATAACCTTCAGGGAATTGCATTAAAATGCATCAAAATGCATTTCACTAACACTCCAAGCCAATAGAGATACCTTTTATTATGAGATGCAGCATTTCAGTATCTTAAGTTTCGGTTTCAATTACTGTATACAATTATTTTAACGTGCAGCATTATCGGAGAGCATAATAACTTGCTTTATATAATCAAGAATGCTTACAGACCGGAAAGAAAACTTTTTTTTTTTTTTTACAGAAGATGTTGATGAGTTGGCAAATCTCTCTGATGGCAAAATCAAAACAAGCCATGGTATTTATAACATTCTTTCTGATCCTAGTTCCTGCGGGTTGTGGCTACCACTGATCATTTTACAATTTTCAGGTGGGAAATCACTAAATTACTGTTATGATAATGGAAAATGAATTGGAGTACATTTTAAAATGTATTTTTTAAAATTCAAACTAGGTAATCGTAGGCTGTATTTCACTGGAGTGAAAATGTTATTCTCTTGATAATATTCAGACTCTCAGCTATTTAGAAAGGTATAATACAGTATACTTTTGGTGGATATTTGTCCTGATGCACAAGCCGAATGTCAAGTTAAGTCAGTCAGACCTCAAACAGGTATAATTTTCACTGTAGAGGAAGGGTTAATTGATTATCAATTAGTTAAACTTAATTTGCAAAAACTTTCAAATTAAACACTTTATTTACAAATAAAACCAGTGAAGCATCAGCCCTACCATAACCCTCATAACTGTTAGAGATTAGCAATAGAATTATACAGCTCTCTTTAGTTTGAACAACCCTATACTTTATATTTAGCTCATGAATAATATAATGATTTCAAACACACATGGAATTGCACTTTATTTATTCTAAATCCATGTTTCAGGTCAAACATTGTATACTGTATATATTGTACTATATACAGTTCCTCAGTGTGAAACAATGGAACCTATATTTAAAACGAGTCTTATAATAGAATTATCATCTTTTTGGAAAATAATGTTTGTCATAAAGTACATTGTTTGGCCAGTATAATTGTAATGTTCTAGAGCATCCCTGATTGAGTTTTTGACAATGATTACTCCTCTTCTCAGTATGTTGATAAATAGAGACAAATAGAGTTTGTCCTTCCTAATGATTTCAATAACAAAGGCATCGTTTATAGCGTGTTAATCATGGCGTATATATTTTGGGCAAACTCAGTTGTTTGGTCTCGTTAAGTGCCATTGACATAGATTTAAATAACAAACACATTGCTTAATACTGTAGTAATCACTCATACTAATCCACCAATCAGCGGTTTCACTTTGTTACCTTGCCATTCACATAGATTTCAATAAAAAGGCAGCACTTTACTGTAGTAAAATCTTGACAGATCGATCAATCAGCTGTTTGCATCTCGTTAATGAGCGATTACCCGTGTTCTGTACTTTGGCTATTTAATCCTTGTACGCAGTGTCGGGTTTGCAATTTGAAAAAACAGCACTTCAGATGAAACCAAAGTCCTATTGTAAGTGACTCTGCAGCAGCAGTTGTGATGCATAATTCACCCCCTAGTCTCTGTAAGTCATTTTGGATAAAAGCATCTGCTAAATAATAATAATAATAATAATAATAATAATAATAATAATAATAATAATAAAAAAGAAAAAAGTGATGCAACCTCCTAACTCAGTTAGCAAACAAAGCAACATTGCTTAAAAAAAGCTGTTTTTTCTGTGGTTGAGGAGAGTGCTGACGAAAATACAACTGAAACTGAAACATTTTATATTTGATGTGTGTGCTGCACTTTTAACACTGCGGCATGGTGCAGTATCCGGATATAGAGCTGAATTGGGATTTTTTAGAAAACTTTTTTGCACATACTTTTTATTACATTCATAGATTTTAATAAAAAAAAAAAAAAAAAAAATATATATATATATATATATATATATATATATATATATATATATATATATATATATATATACACACACATACAGCTCTGGAAAAAATTAAGAGACCACTGCAAAATTATCAGTTTCTCTGGTTTTACTATTTATAGGTATGTGTTTGGGTAAAATGAACATTTTTGTTTTATTCTATAAACTACTGACAACATTTCTCCCAAATTCCAAATAAAAATATTGTCATTTAGAGCATTTATTTGCAGAAAATGACAACTGGTCAAAATAACAAAAAAGATGCAGTGTTGTCAGACCTCGAATAATGCAAAGAAAATAAGTTCAGATTCATTTTTAAACAACACAATACTAATGTTTTAACTTAGGAAGAGTTCAGAAATCAATATTTGGTGGAATAACCCTGATTTTCAAGTACAGCTTTCATGTGTCTTGGCATGCTCTCCACCAGTCTTTCACATTGATGTTGGGTGACTTTATGCCACTCCTGGCGCAAAAATTCAAGCAGCTCGGCTTTGTTTGATGGCTTGTGACCGTCCATCTTCCTCTTGATCACATTCCAGAGGTTTTCAATGGGGTTCAGGTCTGGAGATTGGGCTGGCCATGACAGGGTCTTGATCTGGTGGTCCTCCATCCACACCTTGATTGACCTGGCTGTGTGGCATGGAGCATTGTCCTGCTGGAAAAACCAATCCTCAGAGTTGGGGAACATTGTCAGAGCAGAAGGAAGCAAGTTTTCTTCCAGGACAACCTTGTACTTGGCTTGATTCATGTGCCCTTCACAAAGACAAATCTGCCCGATTCCAGCCTTGCTGAAGCACCCCCAGATGAGTCAAATTTTCAGCTTTGCCCAACACCTGGTCATCTAATGGTTAGATGGAGACCTGGAGAGGCCTACAAGCCACAGTGTCTCGCACCCACTGTGAAATGTGGTGGAGGATCGGTGACGATCTCGGGGTGCTTCAGCAAGGCTGGAATCGGGCAGATTTGGCATGAATCAAGCCAAGTACAAGGTTGTCCTGGAAGAAAACTTGCTTCCTTTTGCTCTGACAATGTTCCCCAACTCTGAGGATTGGTTTTTCTAGCAGGACAATGCTCCATGCCACACAGCCAGGTCAATCAAGGTGTGGATGGAGGACCACCAGATCAAGACCCTGTCATGGCCAGCCCAATCTCCAGACCTGAACCCCATTGAATACCTCTGGAATGTGATCAAGAGGAAGATGGATGGTCACAAGCCATCAAACAAAGCCGAGCTGCTTGAATTTTTGCGCCAAGAGTGGCATAAAGTCACCCAACATCAATGTGAAAGACTGTTGGAGAGCATGCCAAGATGCATGAAAGCTGTACTTGAAAATCAGTGTTATATTAATTAGTGTAATGAGTGTCTTAATAAAGATTTTTAACCGCATAAACGCATGTTTGTTTTGTTTCCCACTGGTGATTGTCGGAAATTTTGAAGGTTATTGTGTGGGTATTTATACCGTCCATCGCTTACTGCGGGTTAATCACATCAACAGAAATGTATCCGCTCCAAGTGGTGGTGACTGTACTTGTATTTATCTTTCCAAAACCAAGAAAAACTACCAAATTGGTATAGTGACCTATTGGCTTCATACTCTGTACACAACTGTGTTCTGTGATGCTGTATAACATTAATATTGCAGAAGAAAATTAACCCTTTCTTGTTAGTAATTTAACAAAGCTGCCACTGTCATTTGTATTTGCCAGAAGTATCAAACCTAATTTAGTATACCAAAAATAGTTTAGGGAAAGTTAACATATCATATTAGATATACTAACAGAAACGCAATAAATTAAATGAAAAACATTTTGAGTGGAAGTCTTTTTCAGTGTCTAAGTCAAAATGTTTGACATGTTTGACAAGTTTCCTTCAGCATTTATAAATTTAGCCCTATGATGTGAATGGCTACAATCATGTTTTTTTTTTCTTTTGTTTATTTATTTATTTATTTATTTTTAAACTAATCTTGGTGTGAGAAAGCAATAATTACAGTTCTGTAACAGATGACGTGTTCAAATATACTGTGCATGTTCTGTGGACAAAAGGGATTCTAGTCAATGCAATTCAGACTGCTACCACCAATTTCATGCCTGGCCCTTCCTTAGCTACACAGTACCATTGACAGGACATTCTTCACACAACCAAATAACCTTTTTTCTATACAAAACCGCTGATACAATGATAAATCTGCACTGGATTTTTTATAAAAAATGTAAAAAAAAAAAAAAAAAAGATATGTCCCACACTATAAATATGATTTATTGGAGCTACTTTTTTCATGCTTGACTTAATGAAGAAAAAATAAATAAATAAATAGTGTTGTTCTGAGATATGGGCTAGGTGATAGGTGATAGAAGACAGGTTAAAGTATACATCACAGCTTGAGACATGGTTACGTTGTAATATGCCCAGCGTTGATTCTTGCTGCTATGCATCTCAAGGCATGTTATTTCACATTACAGAATCAGATCTGACTCACAGATTGTGTCAGAAGGTTACTGCAAGTCAGTAAAATCTCTTCTTTTTCATTTGTTCTGTAACATAGGCATAGAAATAGAGAGAAATTGTGCACGTCAATAAAATAAAATAAAAATAAAAATTGCCCATCTTATATGATGCTGGTTAGATCATGGTGCTATAGTGCACATTAAAAACCCACTATACAATTGGGTGTTGGAGATCCAGTGCAGTACATAACTGAAACACTGGTTCTGTACTTCAGAGGAGACAAAAAAAGTGCCCATGCTTCATATTTTGTACCTCTCCATGGTGGTTTGAAGAACAAAATGAACCTGGCCACACAGTATCTCATTCAAGAATTCACATATAACTTGCTTTCTCCTCCCCTGCATTAGAGATAAGGCTCTCTGGTTATACAATGCTAATATTTTTAGCCTTCATCACCCCAAGACATTAGGCAGAAACGACACTCAAAGAGCTTACAACCTAAAAGCTAAGTGCTAAACACAATGCCTCTGGGAGATCAGTTGCAGACTTGGGTGATGCTTGTTAACTTTTTTTGTCTGGATCTGTGAATTCTGTGGCCTTGCAATTTCAGCACCAGGGCAGCTGATTCAGTAAGTGAAAAGAAATGAGCCAAAAGAGGGTGAAAACATTTGCAGGGTTGAAAACATTTATTTTTGTCTGTTAGTTTTTTATTATTTTATATATTCCATGCCAGGGTCATTAGTTATAATGAGAAAGATACCACTTTATATTAAAGCATGTGTGTGAGTATTTACCCAATGAAAAAAAAAAAAAAAAAAAAAGGCTGGTCTACTCCTCAGCTGCTTGCATGTAATTCCTTTCCTGCATTGCCCCAGGCAGACGTAATTATCGAATTTCCCCTGCATGAAGTGTCTGGACAAATTTATTTGTTAGTTTCTTTGATCAAAAAGACTTAAATCAAGAATAATGTACAGTAACATCAGTTATGATGGGCTGACACACTGGAAGAGACCTTAGAAGAGAAGCATATGCTCCATTTCAATCTACACCATAAAACTATGTGTAAATCCCAATGTAATTTCGTTCTACCATAAAACAGGCTGCCCCAGGTCTGTAGTTGAAAATCCAATCTGCAACTGAATGTTAAACAAAGCTCAGCGATCATCAGTATGTGTAATTGTTTTGTTTATTTGCCTTTTATAAAATGTAGGCCTCTGTTTTGCCTACATGTTTATAATCTGCTTGTTGCATCCTCCGAATGGGACGCTAGGTACTGTAACATTCTCCATCGGTGCAAATTAGATTGAGTTCGGCGAGCCTGCAATCTAAAGTGACGATAACTGATCCTAATTGAAATCCATTTGATCTGAAATTGCAGCCAATGGAATCTAACCCATTATTTCAAATCGCTTTCAGATTCATCCCTGTGGCGGATGCAAACATATCAATAGTGTAAGAGACATTACGGGTACCATTCAACTTAGCCTAAAGCCAGGTAGACCCAAGGACTGTCAGATCGGACGTATGTCATCCTAGACCAAGTCAACTTCAACGTAAATCAACTCAGATTATGGTGAAATCAGAGGTAAATCTGGTCAGACCATTGACAAATAATAATCAGAGACATAATTTCACTAGCCTTTACCTTACAAAGATAACAAGCAAATTAAAGGTGAAACAACTGAACAGGTGTTGTGTTGCACCACATAATTCAAAACCACTGACAACAACAACAACAAAAACACGTCCTTTGTCTGAGTTTTTTTTTAAAACATTTTGGGACAATTGCAGCGTACCCCATTTAGTCCACTCTATGTGTCTAATTAGTGGATTAAGGAGGTTTAGTCCAGTTTATTGCACTAAAGTTAGTACATCAGCTACTCATGATTGCAGCGTACCAGAAGTTTAACATCACGGATGGATCATCTGCTAAATCAGACTAAACAAGAGCCTGATTGCAGGGTACCAGACCAGATTCGTGATGATCGTATTCAAGTGGATTAATTTAGTACTGTAAAGGATAAGACTAACTTAGTACGTTTGCTCGTCTGAAGCATTTACAGCTTACAACATTTTACAAGGACAGCTGCGATTTCTCACATCACACTAATTCTCAGTATTTACAAAGAGATATGTGTAGATGTATTCATTTTGAATGGTTTACATGTTAAACAAGATTACACATAAACATTCATTGTTAAATATCTTTTTTTTTTTTTTTTAGTGTGTGGTGTACCCAGACCATTTTTTTTGTTTTGTTTGTTTTATTTCATCTCCACAAAAGGAGCAAAACCAGACAGTATTTTCTTTGCATGACTAGCTACAGTTGTGTTTTTTTTTTTTTTTTTTTTAATGTACTCGTGCTGTATTTGTGTCGTTTGCTTTGCTCCTGTTGTGCATAGCTCCTAAGTCTAGGTCAGTGGCATTGCTGTCAGCCATGTGCAAAAATCTTGATCCGTCAGAGCCCCCCACCCCCCAAAAAAAATCCAGTGGTCTAGGCCAAGGTTTTTCAGCAGGGATCTCACTGGTATGAACACTTGGGGGTTGACATGTCTGAATATATTAAATTACATCAACAACGGTAATAATAATATATGTAGTGTTTTTCAATGTCAAAATGCTGTAAAATGCTTCTGAGTTCAAATAAATAAGTAGAAGTAGTAGCAATAATAATTTGATGTTGTGTTTTGCTGTGTGTCTTTTGAATTAACTGTAAAACACATCCTCTCTCACAGTCTTATTTTTAGTAGATTATTCAATGAATACATCCTAATATATTTAGAATAATAACACACAGATACAGTTGTCTCACTTTTAATTTGCTTGCTGTATTTGAATCATGCACTGAACTTATGCCTGAATTCATCTGATTTGACTTGGTCCGACATTGCTTGGGTCAGCCTGGTTTTGGGTCTAGTTGACTGTGAACCGCTCATTGCCAAGGTTAATTAAACTGCAACTCAAAACACTACCATTGTATTAAGATCTGCTTCTCTTGGTCGCAAAGGTGGTCTCTTTAGTCCAGTGCCCCTATATTATATGTTAATATGTTAGCCATCAGATTTGACCTCATGTGTAATATATGGATGCTGTAGCTCTATTATTTGTTCTGATGTGTCCCAGAGAAATTAGTTATCATTGTCTTTCTCCTGGTGGTCAAATGATGAATACAAGCTGTTTAACAAACTGGCATGTTAGATACCTTTCTCCTTATGCCTCACATTTGTTCCGCCATCTGCTGTGTAAAATATTCAGCACAGGCCTAGTTGGACCGGCCCCTTAGGTACTGTTGCTGCTGGCTTTTGAAAAATCCACTTAACTTAGTTTAGACTGTAGTAGCAGCTTAACAGTGACTTTAAAATAGTTGCGGTTCATGTAAGCTAATAGTGCTTTTGGTTGTAGAAGTAGAGAGCGGCTCTAGAAGTCAATAATGAGTCTATCTGCCTTCAGAGTGTATTAGAAGTAGCCAACTACATTTTCTTAAACTTCCTAAGTTGAATTCAAATCAAGTCATTTGTTTCCACATGGAATCAAGCTGTTTAAAAATAAATAAATAAATTCAAGCTCTAATCCAAGTTCTGTGTGTGTATCCAAAATCATTCACATAAGCAGGCATATGATGCAGGAAATCGAGATGTTTCTTTTTTTAGGTATGGTTTAAATCCACTTGTACAGTTTGATAAAAACATGATTGCTTTTATAACTTACATTCTTTAAAAAAAAATACTCAGAGTTACATCATTCCTTAAAAGAGTTTGCTATATGGTTTGTAGACAGAGCTCCATGAAATTACATCTAGGATGTTTTAATCAAAAAAGGAATTAAAAGCATCTTAAGTAATAACATGCTGCACTCAAGACAAGAAATGTGTGTATTTTTATATTCCGTTCAGTACACTAAAACAGTACTAGTAATTCAATTACTTAAAGGCAGTATAAAAATTGGCATAATTCTCATCTTCGTCCTTCATTTAGGGGAGGGGATATTTAAATGTCTGTCTGTCTGCATACTAATTTAAGAAAGAACAACTTTTAATATTGTGAGGAAAGCTTGCATGCGTTGCCATGAACATTTATCAAGATACATTATTTCACGTGTTGCCATGCACATTATGAATTATGCCATGTGTTAGCTACTTATTTGTCTAGTTACCTTTCCAACACACACACACACACACACACACACACACACACACACACACACACACACACACACACACACACACAATTATATAAAATATAATTCTACAAGTTTTACTAATTACCATTTGTATTTGTGTGCGTGTGTGTGTGTGTATTTGTGGAACATCACAATACATGTTTTTATTTTGAATATAACCTACATATATATATATATATATATATATATATATATATATATATATATATATATATATATATATATATATATACATACACACACACACACACACACAAGCTTGTTGTTATCTCTACTGGACCTGACAGCCATCAATTTCTTTGTTTTGTACAAGGTAGGAGAGATTTCTTCTTGAAGCTAGCCACAGCACTTCAGCAGAAACATTTCGATCACAAAACTGCAAAGATGCAGCCAACCTGGATCCTGTGCTGCGATTGACACACATGCAAGATAAATTATATTTTACTTTTGTTTTAGATTAAAAACTACTTTTGTTTTTTACAGTTTTGTAAGTGCATATACCTGTCTACACACGAGTTTCTTTTTAAATGCTTATTTTATTATAGTTTTTCATTTTTTTAAGTAGTGCTTTATATGTGGTAAGTTAGAAAATAAAACCTTTCATGTAGAATTGTTCATTTAAGTACGGTGATTCAGCTGTTCAGATGCTTGATATGATGTGCTTGAATAAAACTTGCTCCAGTTTACATGGGTTTTTACAGCTATTTTTATTGTGAGAAAGTGATTGACCCTGCCCTTAAAGTCGCGCTGACCAAAGGACTTTCTTTTGCTGTTTTCCCTGACAACCTCACAGAGTCAAGACTAGAATGGATTTTCATGTGCATGTAAACCCACCCAAGAAAAAACTTGACTGATGAAAAATGTGTGTGGACAAAAAACAGGGAGATGTTGATTCCACCAAGCTCATTTAACCTGTAACCCCATGCTGTTAATCATTTAATTGAAACCGTCAAACAATGGAATAGTATCCCTGCAACATAATAGACTGGATGGCTGTCAGCTGCTCATGACAGGCTCAGAATTTGCTAGAGACATGAGGAGAATCCCTGGCACACATAATTATACAAGTTTAATACTGTTGCCTTGTTATCCAGAATATGTTTCTATACATAATAATCAACTGTCTAGTTCCATATGTTTCTAGATTAAAAAAAAAAAAAAAAGTAACAGATCATCAGTCATATATGTGGAGTTCACAATCCTTTGCACAGACTTTAATTACATCTTGGTGATGCCTTTTAGAAAATGCAATTTTTCTCCTGTATGCACATAGCATGACAACCTGTTATCAACCCCTTTAGTACAGATACTCGGATGTGATGGGTAGGGTAGCATTCAATTATAAGGTCATCAGTAAAAATGGCAGAGATAAGAACATTTTAACAAGAATACTTTCCACTTACAACGATAGGGCAACAGTGAAAATCAGTGTTGTTCCCCTTGTCAAGGAAATTCATGTTTAAATTAATTTTAATATAAGCATTCCCAGATATTTAATTCAGACTATTGTCTGTGTGACATGCTGTGGTGATTGGGTTGTTAACACTGATTTTCTTAACGAGATCTACTTCACAATACCTAATGTGTGTCTATTCAACTAGATGCTAGAAATTGTATATGTGTACTTAGCCACTTGGAAGCTAGCGCATGTATATGTAATGCGTGACTGAACCAAACAATGCATGATGAGCTATAAAGACTGCTTCACTAATGCAGAACTCTATGAGAAGAGAGCACATCAAGGATTCGTTATGAACATTTAACAATGCATTACTTTTCCTTGAATGTGTTATTTTGTTTCTTCTTTATTCATTATATATATATATATATATATATATATATATATATATATATATATATATATATATATATATATATATATATATGTTTTATATATGTTTTTAACTATGAAGCTGAACCTTTATTCTTCTTCCTTTGAGAATATGAATAAATGTAATAATAATTTAGATTGATAGGTTTCTTTTTGTCTTATAACAAATACACATTTTTGATTGATTTGAAATACTTAAACACACATAATATTAATTGTTAATCTCTTTTCATCATGAATCTATGAATTATTAAGTCAGAATCGCTAGTTCTTATTGAGGTATTGTGTTTATTATGGTTAATAATTACATTATGAGCTATAATGGGTATTTTCTTTAATGGTAATTGGCGAGGACACAGTTGTGACATAAATCCTAGATATACAATGTAAATATGCATGACATCCTGATCATCTGCTGTTAAACTTTGTAAATAAGTTTTATTAAGGGTTGATATAAAATGTATTTTGCTACCTCATTAGCTTCAGCAACATTTCAATTTAAACTTCTACCCGACCGCACAGATACAGGGAAGATGCCTGTATGCCTGTTTAAACTACACTATATCTCGAGAATCGCTTGTTCAGTTGGTATGAAACTTGATGTGGGCATTCATAGCACAGGTGCTTGGGGGTATCCAAATTTTTGTCATTGTGACCTACTTTTGCATGAGTTTAGCTGGGTTAATGAAGACTACCAAACCATTTGCCTAAATTTGATTCCATATGATTCCATACGTAGAGGATGTGTGGTCCAGTGGTTAAAAAAACAGGCTTGTAACCTGGAGGTCCCCAGTTCAAATCCCAGCTCACCCACTGACTCACTGTGTGACCCTGAGCAAGTCACTTAACCTCCTTGTGCTCTGTCTTTTGGGTGAAACATTGCTGGAAGTAACTCTGCAGCTGATGCATAGTTCACACACCCTAGTCTTGTATCTTGTAATGAGCTTTGTGATGGTGGTCCACTATGAAAAGCGCTGTGTACAAATTATTCTGATTATATACTATGTGAGTGTAACTCAGGCAGACTTTTTCACACCACTGACACCTTATTGGCTGAGCTACTGCACTTGGTACTAAAGACCATACCATGCCCTAGTTGACCATATTGGGATTTTGTTATTATTATTAATAATAATAATAATAATAATAATAATAATAATAATAATAATAATAATAATAATAATAATAATAATAAATAATTAAAAAAAAATCAAAGGAAATTACATTTTTACATTTTTGCAATTCTGTTTACTTTCTAGTGTTAGACGGATATATGAAAAATGCTGAATATCTAAATGTCCTGTAGATCTTAAGCACCTGTAATGGTGGTAAAATACATTATTTTAAAAGCTGTTTACCCAGACGCCCTTTGATCTTTATACACCCTACAGTTCTACATTTTTCAGTAATCCAGGCCTCTGGCACCAAATGCTCCACAGGCATATAGTGCAATGAAAGCTTCTAATTCCTCCAAGGGCACTGACCAGGGATCATCTTGTAGTTGTCGTGGGCTTCAGGATTGCTTCTTCTCCCACGGGATCTCCTGAGCCCTCGATGTCACTGCTGCTGAAAGATTTATTTTCGCAAACCCAGTCTGCTTCAGAGTGAGTTAAGTCATTCTCTGTCTCTGCTGCATCAGAATTGTTGTTTGGTAAAATTTGCAGTAATTCCAAACACTGCTTTGCTGTCCTATATCTTTTGTGATCCATTTTCAATATGTATTGGGGTAACAATGAATTTCTAGCGACTTGTATAGTAACCAGAGTGCAGACAGCCAGCCTGGCACTGTGTGCTGTCAAAGCTGATTGATGGGCTATCAGGAGGCTCATTGAAACAACAGAAATGTCAGAAGACCACTCACTTGAGAAATGCAAACTGATATAATCAAACTTCAATAGGGCTGCAAGTCCCGACTGATTAAAAACAAAGAATACCGCAACATTATAATATGTTTTATATGTATCTGTCAATTTGACCGCTCCTGGTCAGAATAGGTATAACAGTATTTTCTCTCCCTAATTTTTGCAGCTACGCGAATCTTTCTTTGTCAGGGTAATTAGTACATATATTTAGGAAAAGTCAGGAAAGCACAGCTCTGTATCTTAACCCTTTGGAGTCCATTTATTCAGCGCTTGTCAGGCGCATCAGGTACAATTTATTTTCATATGCGCTGTTTATTTTACATGCACTGTTTATTTATTTATTTTTTTCCAGAGTAAAACAGGTTTAAAAGGAATTGAATTGTGAAGGACACTCAGAATGGTATCTACAGCTAAGCCCCACACCTTGTTCGCTGCATTCTTCACATACCATTTTATAGTTGTGCATACTGATAAATCCTCTCCTGATCACTCGTTTTATCACCACACTCCTCAATAATGCGATCCAAGTCATTATTTTATTACTATAACATCTCAAAAAGCTCTGCAAATATCTGTGATATTCTTTGAGCACTAGATACAGAAGCAGATATCTCCTTTGTTTATGTCCATGTTATCTCTATTGTGTATGGGGCTATCAGATACGCCCGTTTTTTTTTTTGCTTTTTTTTTGCTTCATTCGGCTCCTATCAATCTCACTCGACCATTGAAAGGTTTTCTCGTCTTTTTCTGGAGAATAAACTAATAGAGACCTGTGCTTGACGTCTTTTTGATGATGTCAGACAGGGTCCGACATCGGACTGGAAAGGGAAAATTGTAATGTCGGATCTAGTCCAACATAGGACTGCAAAGGGTTAAACACATGCACTGCAATTTAAATTTAAATTTCAAAAACGGTCAGAATGAAAGCCATGGTCTTTCTAGTATAAAAATATTTATTCATGATTACATAAATCAGATTTGTATTATCAGTAGCAGCAGTACTGTCCATATAATTTTATCAATTGATGAACCATTGCATAGTCCTAAAAATTGTTGAACACTTTGATTTCATTCCCTTCAACCACATATCATGTCAAATAAAATGAACTCACAATATTTATTTTCAATTTGAGTACTACTGCTTACCACACCGCAGATCCAAATGGAATAATTTTTAAATATGATGATGGTGTTACTTTTTATTTTCATTACCCAAACAAATAATTACGAGTGAAAATAGTGACTGCAGTTAGCTTTAGTTCTAGTTAATAACAAAGAATGACGTTTTCTTTATGTTAAATAACTATTAGATGGTGGTTTGCCCTTACTGAACGTGTGATAATGAATATAACTTATTTTGTTATTTTTCTAAACTGTAAGCACTGTAATTAACAAAATGTGAGTGTGGAGGCTCTGAACACATGGTGCTGTGTTGCAGGTTTTACCCCTCCTCTACTGAGGCCCTTGTGGCACCCTGTGTTACAAAAATTGTGTGATTTTGGGAGTCACCAGTTTGACACCTAAATTACCATATGTTCCCTTTCAGATACCCAAGGCAAACTATATATTTTTGTTTTTTTTTTTTTTCTCTTTTCAGAAGAAAAAAAATGGCACTGTTATATATATATATATATATATATATATATATATATATATATATATATATATATATATATATATATATATATATATATGCTTCAGATAGTATAGAAGTGGCTGTATTTTGAAGAGCCTGTCAAAATGACAATTCTCCCTTGGGAGAGTCTTGGCATTGTCATTGTAATGAAAAAAACCTTAGCATTATCTGGAATCTGTCTTGGCTCTTTGTGGAGGGGAAAACTGGGGCAGCTTGGATTGGGTTGGTGGACTATAGTCTGTCCTTCTGTAGTCTGCAGTGATCTATTGATATCAGTGCCTTACTATTGGTTGTATGACAAAAGGAACTTTCATTTATATGGTTCTTTGTTCCCATGGAGTGGTGTTGTAGGAATGATGTCCTTTTAGCTGAAGCGGTTGAGGAGACAAAATGTCCAGGGTGATGGATTTGATCACCCAGCCTCAAATTATGTATAGGCATTTATCTTCATAGTCTCTTGTTGCTCTGCTCACTGAGATTGTTACATGTGTTGTCTGCATTTGGGAATGTCCTTTTTTTTAAATGCTAAATTAAGCTAAACCCCAGATGAAATTGTACCTCTTTAAAGTATTTATAGCCAAGACATTAGTCAGTATATATTTAGTTTTAAAACATAGCACTTTACACTTTAAAACATAAGCATACAAGATCTGTATTCATAAAACTAATATATGGTGTACGATAATGTATTACAAACAATATAATGTGCAAACAATAAACAATAATTAATATTACCAAATGTTTGAGGGTTTGTTTCTGAATACAAAAATCACGTAATAAACTGCTTACAAACCATTATGCTCACAAACCATTATAAAACGAAAGCCAAGAAAAAAATGATTTACATAAAACTTGAAAATAGCTTAAAATAGCACTGAAAAATACAATTAATAAAACCCAAAAAACAGAAGTCCTATCAATAAATAACTCCAGATGTGTTAATATTCCAGCTATTCTAATTAGCTTTTCAAAGTCACATATAATTATATATTCACATATATTCTATTTTTGGAATTGTCAGCTCTTACCATCAAGTAAAATATAGTTTTTACAGTAAACAATTTATGGTGTACCACTCTGTTGGACAATGAATGCAATTTGATGAAAAATAAGCTGACAATTGGTTTTTGATTAAAAAACAATTAATATAAAAACAAAAGGTATACCTCCAATACAATCATATAAGTACGAGTTACAAACTGACTTCGGACCAGACCTCAGTACAGCTCAGTGCATATGTTTATATCGGAAAACACAGATATCCGCAGAGTCAGTAAAAAAGAGAAGAAAAGACTAACAAACTTTTACAAGATTTGATATTTATACACGCGTGAGCAACTAATGATTCCACTCCCATTTGTTTTACTTCTGCCCAATGATAGGGTTTTCCACTCTATCATTGCAAATGCCCTCTGTGGGGGAAGGGGGGGGGGGGGGGGGGCTTGCACTCTGTTTGTGACGAGTTGTAGGGCACATCCATCTTGTCTTCAGTTCCCCTCCCCCATTTTACACTATCTCTGCTAATCTCCTGCCTTCTGGTGTTTAGCTCAGACACCTTTCTGTGACAGATTTGTGTTAGCCTATGCAAAACTGGATGCAGTTGGTTTTGCTGATGGGAAATGAAAGTACTTGAAACTTACACAATCCTGCACAATACTGTATAGAAACTTAATATAAAAGCATTTCAAAGCAACTGAATTACTAAACACATTAAAACAACTTAACTATATTAGCACATTGAAACACAATCTAAACATAATGAAAAATGTATTAATCAATAATTTGTCAGAAGATTAATACCTTATGCAGAAAGCCATTACTACAGCATAATAACTCAATATAGGAGAAACAGAATCAGGAACATTCAGAATGATTGAAAATACTATAAAATATAAAATGTGTGTATGTATATGTGTGTATATATATATATATATATATATATATATATATATATATATATATATATATATATATATATATATATAACAATAAAAAAACATTTACAATAAGATTTGAATCTACTTACTGTATTCTTTAACAATATATCACACAATGGACAACAAATAACTTTATTAATCTGGCTCATTATGCTTACATTTATTCCAGAATAAGGATACTGTAAAATAAGGGTTAGGCTCCTACATAAAATAGTGAGTGGACTCTATAGGTTTAACCAATGTTGCCCAATGGTGCACATTTTCCTACCCGCAAGGGGTTTTGTGACCCCAGGCCCCAGTGGGGTCCAGGGACAGTGAAGTAAATTTGACACCTAAAAAGATGAAGACATTGGTCTATAGATATTATTTGGGGAGCCAGGTCCGTAGACACTCATAAGGTTAGTTGGATGAGAAAATCTTTATTTGCATTTAAATAATGATATTATGTGGAGATAAACTAATTGGTTTTTAACTGATAACAAATCGAGGGGGTTTCTGCCTTAAAATTCAATGTTATAATCATTCAATTTAAATAACACTGGCTTAAAACGTAAAATGAGCAAAATGTGTACAACGGTTAAAAACAGACAAAATCACCCATCTCAACAGCACTCATTACAACACCTAATGCCTTTCTAAACATAATAAAAGACCACAAATTAAATAAATCCACATCACTGATGTTGGGGTGACATGAAGGGCAGACAGTTTTCTCACATCAGCTCCTCAGTCACCATCTGCTGCCACGCTTAACAGCTCTGTTTATAGCCTAATGGGACCGGACTGCACTTCTGCATTATCTTAAAGGTGCACAAGATATCTACTATTAAGTTACATTATATGTATTAGTCTATGTGACAGAAATACAATGAATCTTGGTTGTAAATCTCCCTCCTGACCTGTGCGGGCGCTAAGCAGCGAGGACAGAGTTTTTTGTACGGGCTGGCCTGACAGTTCTTTCCACGGGTCGGGAAGTCGGTCAGTCTGGAAGAAGGCGAGACTCGGTTGCAAGAACATATTGACCTGGAAGGGAAACAATGTAGTAGCGACAGATTGTAAAGGCAGCTGCACTCGTTTACCAAGGGGTCATGCATGACAGCATATAAGGGGGACGGAAAATGGTAATCTGTTCCTTCACATTGGTTTGTATTGAGTAAGAACCGAGAAGGACAGTAAAAGTAAATCAACTGCTGAAATCGTGAGTATTGTGTTTTTGTTTGTTTGTAATTGTCTCATCTTGTGTTGTACTTTACCAGACAGTTAACACAGTTCAGGACCTGTCACCAGGGGCCAGCATGAAACCAGACAACACTGCACCTTTGTCACAAATATTAAACTGTATCACCCACCACGAGCACTACTGCACACACCCAGGACTGGTGACCATGTTTGTATTATTGTGGTACAGACATTTGCTTATTATTTGGTTCTTATTATATACCCCATGCTGTACACATTGGTGTGTACTGCTGAGGAACTATTGTTTGGTTGCCACACCTGGAAATGCAATAAAAACATTTCTAAAACTGGATTACATTTATCTCTGTTTGCTTCTTTCACGCACTGCATCACCCCTGCACCTGTCTACAATAAACCATATTTTCCACAGTCTAACATTAAACCTACATGTAATATGTTGAAGGTTTATGTGTTGCTCCATTGAGATTCTAAATGCTTGTATTTTTTAGAAACCAAAAGTTACTGTAGCCTATTGAATTTCAGTAGTTTGTTTTTTAAATTTCTGAAAATAAGTGCTTTTAATTTATACATACAATCTAATAAAGAAAGAAAAAAAAATCAGACAAAATAGCACGACACAAATAATAATAATTAAAAAAAACACAACAATTTGTGTGCAATAAAATAAAGAACAGAAGCAGATGTGCAGTGTCTTTGTAAACACTGATATGCTATTAAACAACTTTCGGTAGAGTGCACATGCATACTCAATAAAAGCAAAAGTTGTGTTGGGAACATTAAATGATTAAGTGTACGTGAGAAATAAAATAGGCTACTATTCAAGATAAATAACAATGTAGATAGAGTGTAAAAAGTGGTGTTTCACCAAAAATAGTGGGTGGACTCCGTCAACCCTTCCAAAAAAGTGAGTGGGCAATGTCCACATGCATCCACCCCCCCAGTCTAAACTGTGTAAAATACTGTAGTACACTAAAATGTAGCATGCATACTGCTGTCCAGTAAACTTATATACAGGTTAACAGGTTAGCAAATAAATTAAATAATACTAACAACAATCTGCCCTTATATTTATGTTTATGTGACTACTAACACAGTTTACATATGTGGCTCCACTTCTGTGGTTATCTGGTCATACTCACTCACTCAACTTCATGTATTACCAATTATTATCAATTGTTCTGTGGGTATTTCCCAACAATCTATTTTAGCAATCAGTGGACATATTCATCTGCCTTGAAAAGGCTAGCTGCTTGTAGTGATCTATGTTAATTTCACACATGAGTACCATTTATAACTTACTTGTTCCTCTGGCATTAATGAATTCTGTGGTCTTGTGAGATCTACGTGATATATTTCTATATTTCTACAAGCTATTAAATATCTCCCATGAAAACTCTAAGTAGCTGCACTAATGGTTGATTCAGAATGTTTGTAGGCTTCAGTTGTTTTAAACCTTGGCTTTAATAGTATATATCTAAGGAAAATGTAGTCACCTGTATACTGACCTTCAGAACTATAGCTACACTGCATCTTAGTGCTAATATTAACTTACATAATACATTATTGTAAAAGAATTGACAGGGACATGTGTAACAAGTGCTGAAAATATTTACATGCAGTACTTGATAATCCACTGTTTAAGGGAGTTGCTAGTTTAACTTTGTGTTTACATGAAGTTGCCACTATCATTTCCATTAATAAAGTGAGCAGTGGCTGTGCACAGTTTGCATTGAGTCGTTTGAGCAACATGGAAACTAAATAACATTACCAGTATTTTAGGGAGCCTGCAACTTGGTTTACTATACTTTCTTTGGCATGGATGTGAAATGAGAATGAAATGAGAAATGAAAGAATTGAAATAAATCACTGTTCACTGTAATTAAATACTGAAACATTTTTTTGTGCTTGTGAGTGACTGACCTCTACATTGAAAATGCTTTTGACTACCTATAGCGTGATGTATTTGTATGTACAGTATGGGTATTCCGTCATCCACATAATATTGTGGTTTGTTATTCCTCCTAGATTTAAAACACAACACTCTTGCCTGTTGGTAATTATTTCTCCCCAGTTGTAATAAGTAACAGCACATGCAATATTAACATGTCAGTTATGGGAGAAATGTCATCATTATACACAGTGTTGATTTATTTATTTGAGGTTATCAGTAATTTACTCATAAATATAATAATTTTCTAATGTAATTGTATTTTATCTTTATCATGGCTGAACAACATTATTTTCAAAGATATGTTATTTCATCACAGCTTTCTAACTCTAGATTTGAGATTATGAGGAAAAGATTAGTTTTAACAGTAATCAAATGTTGTTTATTGTATTTACTTATCCCCATTTAAATAAGCAAAGTGCAATTCAACCCAATGAAAAAATTGGTTCCTATGTGAAGCAAATGTGTGGAATAAGATCAATTTTTGGCACTGTTTTCTACTTCACATAGAGACAGGGTGGTTCTTAACTTTCCAAATGTTTAATACAACCACAAAACCGTGAAATGCTACAAGATTTTTACAAGTCTCTGACATAAGATTACCCATTGAATAGAAAGACACACCTGGTCATTTTAATATATACTGCATCAGTAGTGGGAGTGGTTTTGATTTATGTTTTAAGTGCATATTAATTATGTCACGTAATTACATGTTAATATCTTGTAAAATCATGATATTTCTTTCACTTTGCACTTCCGTAGTAATGTATCTGTGATATTTGTCTCAATTTTGACCAACAGGCATGCACAGACATTTAAACAGATTGTCATTTTACTGTATTTGGGGAATTCCTACTGACACAAGTAGAGATGCAATTACAGTAATTATTTGCTGGGGCTCTCCAATTTTTTGGGCACTTCTCCCAGGCAACACCAGGGACCGATTTTCTCCCGTATTTTGCTCAAAACTACTGTTAAACACCTACTGTACTGTATATGTCAGCAAACCTTTACTTTCAGCAAAAGTCATGTACAGTCTGTGGTTTATCCAATCCCCATATGTATCTAGTAGCATTTAGGACCCAGGGGAGCCCTGTGGCAGGCATGCATTCAGTGCAAGCACAGGCAAGCTCACATACTTGACCATCCACAATGTCTTACAAATAGCGAAAGGCAAATCTAATACAATTTCAGCATCAATTGATTTGGAAATTCAGGTTGGTTGATAACATGTGCAGTGCAATGAATAATGTTGCAATACCACATTGTTGTGTATTTTGGCTTTTTCTTTTTTTAAATGTATGATGGACTTATTGACCTATTTACAAAGTATTCACTGCTGCCAAGTCAGCCACCTACAACAGTTCACTGGACAGGAGCTATGGCTAAGTGGTATTAGTAAACATCAAAGAAGGAGATGCCATCCTGGAGGTGCAGACCAAGCAATTTGGTCTCCGAGCTGGATAGCTCGGCTCCTTCCCGAGGTAACCTGTAAATGAACAAATGAACGAACAAACAAACAAACTGAGGGAGAGAAGCATACAAAAACTGAAGGTGTTAGAAAGGAAAGGTTTTTTTAGACAGGGTTCCCCTCTGACTCGTGTAGAGAACCTTCCTTCTTGGAGGACAGGGTGGCCCGGCCGACCCAAGGTTGGGAAGTGAAGCTTCACTTGCCCCCAGAGGAGACCGTTGCGGAGGTCAGGCAGCATAATGGAGGAGGTTGAGGAGGAGTTAAAAACGCAAACACAGACACACACGGGCCAAGAGAGAATTTGATTGTGAATTATTTCATGGTTGTTTTTCTGTTTGATATTTTTCTTTTTTTTAAAGCAATTAGAAGGAGCACCATATCACAGTCTATCATTGTACCAAATGATAAAGTGGAATAGTTGTATGTCTATCTTACGTAGGTATCAATTCATGCCACTAAGATTTCAGTTTACAAAAGCTCACTTATTTTATAAACTCAATGTTGACAGATATGGTATTAAGAAAATAAGAAATGCCACTGCCCCTATTAAAAAAGACTAGATCCTATATCAATAACAACTAGGTGTCAAGAGATAAGACATTCTCAGTTCCACACTTACTTAGACTACTCATTTTTTTATTTAGCTGCACCACTTTCTGGTAATTCATGGGGATAATTAATTGATGTATACGAGAGAGAGAGAGAGAGAGAGAGAGAGAGAGAGAGAGAGAGAGAGAGAGAGGAGATATCGTTTCTATTCACTGCATGAGGATGTCCCTGTAAATCACAAGGCCCAATTCGTAAGGGGAATAAAAATTGTATACGATCAGCAAATATAGAAATACAATATGTACAGTGTCTATATTAAACCAATTCATTCAGCGATCATTTTACCTGGCAGATCTTTACTTTCACTGACAACAGACTATGCTTCGACATCGATTCATTTAAAACCCTGTTTATAGCCTCTTAGAAAATTATTGGCTAGTACCCTTGGCAGGCATTACATTAAATTTCAATAGATAACCAGGAAATAAATAGTACCATCATAAGCACCTTTTCACCTCGACAGGTATCCCTGAGCCACCTAATTTAAACAGTTTTTGTAACAATTTGTAAGCATACTAAAACCTTGGAGGGTGTATTGGGAAATATCTGCGGCGTCAGGCCTCATTATGCCCTTGTGCGGTCCGTTATTGTCCAGTACCGCCCACCCTGTCGGGTCTTATTGCTTCAGTCTGTCATTGTGCAGCCTTTCTGCTGTTTCCTAACATTCCTGGTGTTGATGAAGGGGCTACAGGCTGTTCAGATGAGTCAAGACACAGGCAGATCAGTAACTGGCATTTCTTGACTAAATTGGTTCTCAAGGAAAAATCAAAAATCAAAACAACAATATAAATTTCAAATCATTTCAAGCATTTTAAAGTTGTTATAAAACACGTATAGGTGGCAGTTGTTTGATCTACCGAAGCACAGCTCCATCCTGAGTTTCAGCAGCACACCACTGGATTGAAATGTTAGCAAAAACACATTTGAAACTAGTCCTGGTAAGCATGTTATCCACTCAAGTTATCCCACTTGAGTGGGATAACAAAAATGTATCTCATGCTAGACAGGCCTGACTGCAGCATGAACGCTCATTCTGGAAAAGACAAATCAATTAGCTTGCATTCTCTACTGTTTTACTTCACTGTGATGACAATGAACAAATAAACAAACAAACAAACAAACAAACAAACAAATAAATAAATAAATAATAAATCGTATGACAGTGCAATATTATGAACTATCCACACAGCATGAATTACCACAGCTCTTACTGGAAAAGTTTATTTTTCTTTTAAATTATTATTATTACTGCATTAGCAACAACAGGGTGTCTCAGCGACAATACTTGAAATTAATATAATCATACAGTGTGCTGACCCTCAACAGTGATTGCAATAAACAGATTCCCACACACACCACATTACTGTAAAGTAACAAATGTACATATAATGCTTACTTTCAACTGTCTATTCAATTCTGAACATAAAAAGCATACGCTCTTAAACAATCCAACAAGGCGGCCCTACGAAGGGGTTTCCATACACCAGAAGTTATTATTATTATTATTATTATTATTATTATTATTATTATTATTATTATTATTATTATTACATATTCAGTTTAGCACCGGTCAAAAAGACTGCAAATTAAATTCTCAAAACAAAGGTTGGGGGGTGGGGGGTACAGAGCACGCCACCCAGAGCCTAGTAGTGGTAGTACTATTTAGTGCCAGTTGTCAGACTGACAAAAATTCAGTTCAGCACCCCTTAAACAAAAGGGGGTGCTAACAAAAACTGGGAACTAACTAATTTTAACAAAATAGACCAGTTTCAAAGGACTGTAAATTAAAAATGCAAAACAAAGAGGGGGTGCACCAGCTGCTCAAAGGCAGCCGGCGAAAAAATTCAGTTTAGCACCCGCTAAACAAAAGGGGGTGTCAACAAGAACTGGCCATTAACTAATTAAACGAAAAAACCGTTAAAAGGACTGAAAATTATATATTCAAAACAAAAGGGGGGCTGGTACAGAGCATGCCACCCAGAGCCCACTGGTCAACAAAAGCCGACGTGTTGCCAGCGGACTCCCGAACATTTTTTTAAAATAAAAAACAAGGATGATATATGTATAAAGAGAAAAACAATGCATTTTTAATTAGTAAATTGATTGAAATGTTTTATTAACTTGTTAGTGTTTTAAACCCCTATTTATAATCTGGACATTGCCTAAGGAATGAATGCAGCAATTACTGGACAGTCTGTGTACGTTGGAGTCTGAACTACAAATCTCTAATTAAAAATGCCATTAAATACTCTAAAATGCCTCCTAACTCACCATATTTCTACCTTCAGCCAAAACCTTTCTCTCCTGAATCTACATATGAATGGAGCAATATTATGGAACTGTCCGCGTCTCGATTTGTTGTTGAAAGATGCTGTGGTATGTGCTCCAGTCAAGCTGACAGTCTGTGATTGGCTCTCAGCAGTTGCAGGTACAGGCTTGGCTGCTTTCATTGATGCAAAGTTTTGATTGTCTGGTTTTGGTGGCTAATAAAATTAATTTGGACTAATTGTGTCTTTGTTTAGTATTTACTGTCCAATAGTAAACTATGCTTAAAAATCCATCAAGTCAAAAAGAAAAAGCCAGCACTTGCACGGACAGTAATGAAAAAATTTAGAATCTGAAACTGGACGGGCACTGGACCTAAATTGGACAGGCACTGGACCTAAACTGGACAGGCACTGAACCTAAACTGGACGGGCACTGGACCTAAACTGGACGGGCCAGGCCCCCTAAGGCTCGTCCATAACACCAAGCCTGATGCTAGATAAACCCATTGTTGTGGCCAGGGCCGGCCATAGGTCTATGCAAACGCATAGGGCCTCGCATATTGCTTCCACTGGTCTTGAATTTGGATGCTTGCTCGCATCGCACCACTGTCAACATGTTGTATACTGTATGTACATTAGGCTACTGCCGCTTCAAAAAATTATCCCTCTGGGCCCGGCCCCACATAAACGAACAAACGTGGGTAAACATTTTTTATGCTGTGTAAGCGAATTTAGTGTGGTTCAGTCAGTAGCAGAACTAAGTGCTAACAAACAACCCATACATTGCATTTTGGGAGTCTGTACCCTTTATTGAAATATATTTGTGTATGTGTGTATTATAATTATGGCTGTATTTTTTTCATGGTAATTATTTCACAGTATTTGATGGTCTAAAAATAGGTATTTTTTAAGATATTTCATGATTAAACAATAGAAAAAAATGCATTGTCTCGTTCAAAATTTAAAATTTTTTCTAGTTATACAACTAATTTTCCTAACTATTTTATTGTAAATAAAGTACCGGTAATACAATCAAATGTTGTTTATTGTTATAAAAGTTCTTATCTGAAACATCTAGAGAATAAAAAAAAAAAAACATTTCAATGCGTGTTGCCTGAACAGTAATGTAATTACTGATGTTCTCTTCAATTTGTAAATATTAGGAAATTTACATTATTTCTTTATAATTGATATTTAAGTTTTGTTTTAGTTTTCTTCATTATTTGAGCCGATGCAGGGAAGTTGTTCAGAACAGATGATTAATAATCAGAAAATACTATAATAAACACTGCAAGACTGCCCAGGCTACCAACCCCTTTAGGACATTGTTTAGCTATTCCTACCATGGCTGAATGGGGGGCCTCATTTGTCTACAACATAGGGCACAAAAAGAGGTAAGGCTGGCCTGCTTGTGGCTATACCGTTGCCTAACAGTAAAAGAAAATGTATTGTTAAAATGTGTTTGCATACCAACAGTAAGCAGAGCAAGTACTTAAATATCCTGCTCTCATCTGATTTTTTTGTGTGTATTTATGCAACCTACAGTAGTTGTAAACACACATTCATAATTAATTTTCACTTACTGTGCAGCTGTGTGTACATTTAAGAACAAGAAGTAATGGGTTTCTTAACAACGCATTTCCCAAGGGCGAAAAAATTGGACAATAGACAGTGAGAATTAAAATTCAGAACCATTAGCGAGTACAGAAATTAATTATATGTTATGTATTCTTTTGTTATCTAATTTAACTTTGTATGACACAAAACTAGCATTGAAATGTATTGTTCCTAGAATCATTTTTGCAGCATAATCAATCAGATGGCACAAAAACTGTAGGGTTTTTTAATCTATATTGTTTTAGGAAAAATGGAAAACATATACAAAAGAACTTTTCATGACAAGCTCGTGAAAGTGGTTTTATCATTTCATAGCTAGTGGTTTAAATAAAAGACAAGGTTATGTCCTATGTTTCTATTATTATTAAAAAGAAATAAATGGCAGTAAGAGTATTTATTTTCTGTGTTTCAAGATGGATGGGATCCCTTCCACAAAAATGTTCTCTTCAAATAAGAAAATAAATGAGACATCAGTTATTTCTAAATTGTTAGCGCTTATTGCTCGTCAGGGGACTATGTTACATGATTGGGAATTTAATGTTCAGGGCACTCATTACATTTGAGCGATAGGGGGAGTGGACCAGCAATGTCAACTATGGTGGCTCTAGAGACAAAAAAGGCTGTCGAGAAATCAGAAGGACATTCTTTTCTGTGGGGATACTTGCACAGACTTTCACAGTGGAACCACGGCATGATAGACGTGTAAGGAACAGATTAAATGAACATTTTATTTATGGCAAGGAAAACAGATACTATGGGTGAAAATTTAAATTTCTGAAAGAATAGTATAAACAGTGCTTAATCGGGAGGCAGTGTAGTCCAGTGGTTAAAGTCCAGGGCTTGTAACCAGAAGGTTACCAGTTCAAATCTCACCCCTGCCACTGACTGACTCACTTTGTGACCCTAAGCAAGTCACTTAACCTCCTTGTGCTCCATCCTGCAGATGAGATGGTAAATCATTGTCCTATTGTAAGTGACTCTGCATATAATGCACAGTTCACATCCTACCTCTGTAAAGCACTTTGTGATGGTGATCCACTATATAAAGATGATATCATTATTATTATATTAATTTGTGCCAGTAACTCTGCCGTGGCGTAACTTTCTTATGAATCTCACACACACATGTTTTTCTCTCAAATAGATGCTGACTAAGAATTTTCAGTCAGTAATATAATGCACCAATGTTTTTCAAAAATTCTCAAAATGGTTTTATCCCTTCTACAATTTCTTGTGTGCACTAAAGGTAGAGTCAGTCCGATGCCTGTTCGCTGCTCGCAAAGACGTCACTGCTCGCAAAGACGAGAGAGCAGAAGCAGCCCTGGCAAAGCTGTAGAGGTCTGTAGATGGAGAATATACCTAATCCAGAGGTTAAAAAAGAAACCACATACAACACAGTGTACAAAAACTTTGGTAGGATCTACAATATCTGAACTAATCTCTCTTCAATAATAAACTAACGATGCTGAAGAGGTTGATCATGGCGGGTAAATGGTTAGGGCAGATATGCGATGGATTACTGTATTATCTTTCCAAAATTCAAATGAGTTATTGTAGTCTATTGATTCTGATTAGCTGAATGAGACCAGTTTGCTGTGTTATTAGGAAGCTGTATGTAACGTGTTCATTAAATAATTAATATATGTTGTCTGTTTTTGTCACATTGTTCCAAGGCATGTTTTACTGTGCAGTTTGAGAAGTATTTTATCATATCCCTTTTTATTTAAAGCATATTTCCAAGCATTCCTTCATGTCCTTTCACTAGCTTTAGTAGTACAGTGCCTCACTCCTCTTTGGTCTGGGTTAGTGATAAACGATCTGACTTAATTATAATTTTTTAAAACATTAATATTATAATTTTCTCATTTTAATGTATAGCTTGTACATAACATAAACCTTTTAGTGGA
The DNA here is from genome assembly GCF_017654505.1 of Polyodon spathula. NCBI lineage: Eukaryota > Metazoa > Chordata > Actinopteri > Acipenseriformes > Polyodontidae > Polyodon > Polyodon spathula. The sequence goes on along the minus strand of NC_054534.1, from coordinate 52,657,798 downwards.
TCTTTATTGTATACGCCCCAAAGTGCATCAGTTTGCCAAAACACTATTTTATAACAGTGTCTGGATTGCCGACAGTAATATACTACATATGAGATATTGTGCAAGACTTTTAGCTTCAACACTTCCAACTTGCTTTGTTCCTGTTGCAGTAGTTCAGGTAGTCCACATAGTTTCAGAAACTGCTCTTTAATAACTTGTGTAAATGGTACATTATGTTTCTTAGCCTGCTGTTACATTTATCATGTCAGCCTGATTCTTCCACACACCTTTTCTACCCCTCCCCTCTGGAGTATGTGCATTCCTTGGGAGACACTCCTGTTTGATTTGGACAGATTCAGGACATCGAGGGTTCATTTGTCATTGTAAAGTAGGGCAGCTGCCGTGTAAAACCAACCACTGTCAGTTCCACCATTAAGAGTATTAAACTATCTTTACAAATCTTGAGACATCTCTCTATGTGGTTCTGAGTGTAAAATGTACATAAAAAGAACATGCTGGTTGTTGAAGTTCTTGATACAATTATATCAAGCTTTGATATGAAATCAGCAGCTTTTCACAGAGAACAATCGTAAGTATAATTAACCAAAATTCTAATATGCATAGACATGTGCATGAACAGCTGTACAGTATGTGCCCTCCTCCACAACATCTACCAAATGAAAGTATTGTATTACCATAGTAATACCACAGGGCAAAAGCGAGCTTTACAAGAAAAATGATAGGGAAGCAAATGTTCTGGCTTGGAGAATCCTCAGAAGGACCAGAAAGGATTTAAACTAGGCAGGGGGTGGGTGGAAATCAGGTTCTAGTTAGGGCTAAAGGTGTGTCTAAAATGAAATGCATGTGTCTAAGGGCACTTTCACACCTAATCATGGTTCACAAACAAAGTCATTTTTTTCAGTTTTGCTTTGATTCATTTCACATCAGAAAAATTCAAGTGAACTTGAGTTCAACTTGAGTTTCTTTTCAAGTGAATTCCAATGAGTTTGCTCTTTTTGTTTATTTGGTGCTTACAACATCAAATCATAGCCGAAGAAACATAACATGCTGAAAGAGTGTCAAGTCTTTGGTGGAAAAACACTCTTCTTTTGGAGGAAATGTCAGAAACAATCATGATTAGGAAAAATATTTACATATTGTAGGCCTACATTCAACCAACGGCAAATTAGCTGCTATTGATAATACTACTACGACTAATAATAATAATAATAATAATAATAATAATAATAATAATAATAATAATAGCTTGTTGTGAATGGTGTACATGTGACAGCGTGGTGAAACAGGAGCTGGTTTACTAAACTCAGGTGGTGCAGCGCAATTGCAACATGACTAATGTCCGCACAGTACATTCTGTCTTGTTGGAAGAAAATGTGTCAGAACACTTTGACCCCTCCCTAATATTACATATAGCCAAATACTGTGTTACGTCTTTAACCAAGCCCTGGAGATAAGCCATTTCATTTTTAGTACCTCGAGGTAGCATTTCATTTGTATTTCTTTTTATGTTTTAAACAAAAGATATGACATCCATGTATTCAAAATCAATGCATGTACAGTCTGCATCAGCACTTTTCTAAACTGCCTTAGATGCAGCAATTCCTTTGGGCAATATGTGCCCTGGAGACAAAGTTGATTTCCAAAAATGTACATATGCGGATAGGACTTGTGTGCCAGATTCATACAATTGAAATTAACCATGTACTGCCCAGCCACCAAACCAAAAACCTAAGGTTGTCAAAATACATAAAGCTCAAATCAAATATTACCTTGAATGCCGTGCTATTCGATACTGATTGTCTCAAATTCTTGTTTATGGCATAACCACAATTCAGGTTCATCTTTTTCGAGAATCCTTTGAATTATCCACTTTCTGCATGCACATATTTCCTTCTTTTCAAATTCAAGCATTATTTCTTGTTACTTCCAAGAATTCCTGAAAACATGGAGAAAATACTAACAAATAAAAACGATAAACTTTCTATTCACTATCAACTCCTAATAGGTCTCGGCCTGTTAGACTGAAACAGCGTATCGCTTTGCTTGTTGTTTACATTTATCTATGAGCAAATGGTCATAGTTTGTTTGCATGCAAATTATTATTATTATTTTTATTTTTTTATTTTGTCTGTCTTCTATTTTTTCAGGGCCAAGTTTGTTTGTGTTCACAATGTAGTTTTTAGGGCAGAGTTTGTTTGTGTTCACAGTGTAGTTTTTAGGGCAGAGTTTGTTTGTGTTCACAATGTAGTTTGCAAGTGCACTCGGCTCATTTCTATGGTCTGTGAACCGGATGTTTACAGCATCCTGCAGGGTATCTTGAAAGGTGGCAACTGTGATGTATTGCTCTGGTTTTCAATAGCATGTTTTAGATTCTTACATATTTCTGTGGATAAAAGCACTGGGGGAGCACTTTGCTAATTTAATTAATACATTTCTTGAATACCTACAGTAGGAGAATAGTGTAGTATTCAGTTACACCAATTCTGCACGGTTTTCTTAAACATTAAGGGCTTAGGTTGGCCAAGGTCTCCGCGGCTACCGCACACCAGCGACCCCAGTACACTGGCCAGACACATGCGGGCTTGCCGGTAAGCTGCCCGCAGCTACATTGTCCTTAAACACCTTGATATATGAATACCACCACAGTTTAAACTGATGATGGCATTAAACAAAAAATTGCGTCTGCTTTAACATGCAGACTTTTTGGCCACAGTAAGGATTGATAAATACTGTAGATTGATAGATAGATTGATAGCTAGATAAATAGATTGAAACCATAGACAATAATTAACGGCAAGCAGTAATGCATATTGCAGAATCATCTAAAACAGGGAAATAAGACCTCACAAACACTACCTCAATTAAATGGTTATATTTCTTCACCTTCACCAGTTGAAATCCGCAAGTCTTCAACTGGAATAATAATCAGGGCCTTTCCACCTGTAGCACTTAGTATTTTTAAACTTCAAGATAAGCACAGTGGTGTGCCGTGACAAAATCTACTGCTGTAGCAGCGTCAAAGCCACCCCCACCCCCCTTGTATGATGTATAATTGGGCTTTTGTTTCTATATAATTCTGATTTAATTAATCAACAATTAAGATATAGTCATATTATATGCATTCTGGGAACAAAAAAAGGTCAAAGGTCAAATACATATTAAAATATATAATAAATAATTGTCAAAAGGTAATAAACATGTCTGCTTTTTTTAGTCTTGCATGGTAAAAAAATTAATATAGTGATCTTTCAATTTTCTAGCTTGAAAACATTTATATACTCTGCATATATTCTTTGAAACAAAACAAAAAAAACTGCATGTTTTCTTGAAAGATATTAAGTTCTAACAAACAATATGCAGTAAAAAGCACTCATAAGTAAGGGTCAGTCAGCACACCGATTTCCTATAAGAAATCTGTTTTTTATGAATTAAAAAAATATCTATGTCTGTGTGCCTTATACTATGGAGGGGTGTTTTCTTTCTCTGCTAGCACATGAGTGATTGAGGACGTTTTTCTAAATGGAATGAGATTTTAAAAAACATTTGGAAGCAAACTTTCCTTTCACTCTGGCTACTGATATCTTCATGCACTGTCAGAAGTGCTGTAAATGATACAAAGCATGACAGATATAGTATGCAAATTGGCAAAACGGCAATGATTTGTCATGCACAAGAGACCTTTCCTTGGCCATACCTTAATATAATGTAATTACTATGTTTCGTTTGTTTTTCGTTTTATTTCACTGCATATTACTTATGATAGTGCTTTGATAGAATAAACTTACCGTAACCTATATAAATATTCTGTATACACAACAAACAAACAGAGGTTACATTGTGAACAAAATGAATAGATGCAGTTGGTGGCTTTTTCCTTGATAGGCTATTTGCACAATGTAAAGATTTTTTGCTTTATGAATTAAAAAGGAAATTTAAATTAAAAGGTAATTCTCCAGACAAAATCCATCCTGTGTTTTTTTCTTCACAGTGGTCAACCACATCACTGTGAAATTTGTCTTTCAACTTCAGCTGCAAAAGAAGTTTACTTTCAATTTAAATAATCACCAAGATGACAGTTGTTTCATTTGATCTTTCTACTGAACTCACATAAATGGGAATGGTCAATACCAGGGAGGTCAGTGAGTTAATTTTTAACTGCACTGCATCAAACTACTGACCTTACTTTTCCTGTACATTTAAAAGACGTCTTTCTGGGGAATTCTGGTTGTAAGCAACAAACCTCTGTAGGTTGAGCAGTAAAAGGAAGGATAACCTCCCCATCTGAATTGGATGACTAACTAATCTTGAATGTTGTCCATGATCTCAGTAAAGCCTCTTGTAACAAGACTGCACGTCTTCATCTCCTAGTTGTTGTCTTTTGGAAGGGGGACCGTTGTTAAATGCAGTTTCTTCGTACACATGGTCTAACTTCATCTCAAACATTTTTTGTTGAAAGTCTGTAATCTGTTCAGATAGAAACTTACATCAAAAGCAATATTTGGAAAAGCACATCAGAGAATGAATAAATACCTCCAGCAAAAAGCTGAATTAAATTAAATAAATTAAATTTTAATGTGTGAAATTCACTAGCAGAATGTACAGCATTGCATTCAAACTTTTCTGTTCTCCAGTATATGCTGGAAAAGCTCTTTTAACCCTGTATGGTTTTCATATGTCATACAGAATAGCTAAGAAGAAAAATTCCAGCAAAGGTCTTTGGCAGATTCAGTCCAACAATTGTGTGCTCTTTGAGGACCTTGAGAAAAATGCTGCCAATCCTTCAAGATTGCTAAAAATATCTTGCACTCTCTGATTTCTTAAGCGCTTTGGGAGTACACAATTATTTCACACGAGCGTGCACACCATTATGATCAGACGGCATAACTGAAGCCTCATCACAGCACTGGAAAACTAATTTGTTGGAACAGTCAAATTCTTTCAGAAAGCAAAAGCTCTAAATCTGAAACGTCAGATGCATGTTTAGTTTCTGTCACACTGACAAAACTCAGAAACCGTTTTTGGGACCCCTCTTGTCACATATCTAAAAACCAAAAAAAAGTTGAACTGCGTTTCCAACAGCGGTTGTTTCATCTACCATTACAGCTACGTACTTGGCTTCCTTTGCTTCCACTTTTACTGCATCAAGCAGAACCTGAGACACCAAAGAGATTAAGTCATTTTGAATCTGTGCATACTGTGGCTATTGACAAGTGGTTACTTAGAGAGAAAGTAGCAGTGTTCCGAAAAATATAGCATTGTACATTCCAATGTGTTATTATTATTTGCTTATTTTAGCAGACACCTTTGTCCAGGGTGACTTACAGAGACTAAGGCATGCGAGTCATTTCTAACAAAGACGGAGCTCAAGGAGGTTAAGTGACTAGCTCAAGGTCACACAGTGAGTCTGCCAGTGAGCCGGGATTCGAACCCTTTTCTTTAACTACCGGACAGGCCTCCATATATAGTCTTTCATCTCTGTATCTTTAGAATTGTGATGATCTTTGTCATAAAGGTTTTTTTCCACGGCAAATATTATTTTTTCCTCTATCATTTTGGATACTGCTTTATCCTGGTAGGCACTGTGTATTGAAGCTGTTCCCAGTTGTCGTGCGAAGGAATTGCAGAAAACAGGATTCAGTAGTTACCAGTTATGCTTAAAACCTGCAGAATTGGGCTTGCCCGTGCTGGTAGTTGCTTATGATTTTGCTTAGTTGCTTTTCCTCATTTTGTTCCTGGTCGCTTATGTCAAAAGTAAAAAAAATAACAAATGTCTGTGGTCAATTCATACATAATGTACACCCAGGTTTAAATAAAGGCCTGTCATTTTCTATACACTATGCTCATAATATGTATGGACATTATTTGCTGTACCATTTTTAAAAATGTAATGCCTGTGGAACAGCCAATGATGCTGCACTAAACAGCCAAGCAGTGCTCTTTGTAGCATCAGTCAGGCAGAACAGTGAATAGAAAGTGCAGGACTGATATGTTAATATAAAGTCAGATAAGACAAATGTAAATGCATTGACTACCAAGTAAGCAGCAGGATTTGTACAAAGACCAGTGTCAACCTGGAGGAGCAGGGGTGTTTTACAACAAGCAAACTGATGGAAGTGGTGGATGCCTGTGATCAAGATTTAGAGCCATATGGTCTTTGCCAAATAACTCTGCCTGGTTAAAAAAAAAAAAACAGGCATCCACTTTATTTCACAAATAATTCTGAACAGTCGACTGCTGTACCATCTTGGTGTGGGGAGGGGTAAGATTGCATACTTTAGAGAATCTTTTACAGTTCTGTGATAAAATGCTTAAAGTACAGTATAGTATACAAGGCTCTGAAGCAGCTTTCTACAGCATGTAGATCACTTGCAATGCCTGCACCAGGTAGCTCTGGAAATTAATTTATTACAATTCCTCCTACACAAGGTAAGCAGGGACCACAGAAAAGTTGCAGGGTCTGATATGAAAAACAAATACGAAAGGATACCAGGAAAATATGCAGACTTGAGATTGACAGTTGTCACTGCCCTATTGGAGCAAGGGGCTGATTCAATTGATGTTTTACAAATTTTCTTTCTAAATAACAATAGCAAAATTAATTGTGTATTACCCATACTCGTTAGAGATTGTACTCGTTTGTACTTATGCTCAGGCATACCCATGCATACAAGAACAATTATCTTATAAAGTACAATACACCTTTGTTCCTTTACAATATACATCAGCTGTGGGCACCCAGATTAAAAGCATTTAAGACAGGGTAAGTTTTTCACTTTTAAATTTGCACTGACATAATTACTGGAAAAACTCTTTAAATGTAGGACAGCATGCAATAGCCAGAAAATGGAACACAGTAGTTAGACTGGGGGGAGGGGTTGTGCATCCGTGCGTTCAGACATTCTGGACTCTTAAAAACAGAGCCCATAGCACATTCATGTAAAACTTGATACATTTTTCTAAGGAACAGGTAGTCTAGGTGAAGCATAAAGTGCATATGAAGAACTTTTAACTTTACCCAATGATTAGTAACCCATCAACGTGGATTATTTGGGGATATATGCAATACAAACCAACATTAAATGATAAGAATATGTATTTTCTAAAACTAGCTTTCTGGACCTGCAGCTCACAAATCATCTATGCATTTGTATGAATATTTAACGTATTGTTAAAAAATCTACATAAAAAAAAAATATGATTTAACTAGACGTGCGCTTGAATTACCTTGAATGTTAAATCTATGTTCACATTTATTCTAGTACCACAGACAAAGCTGGTGTATCCCATAAACAGATATAGCCATGAAATATATTTCCTTCTGCCAAATTAGGTATCTATGTGGTAATATGTGGTATAAACAGATAACTACGGTGTTGGTTCTGTCTGTGTTTGGTTATCAAAGCCATTGCATTTAAAGTTGTCTGGTGCATGTTCTGCCTTAGAAGGTCTTCAGCCGTCGCAAAGCAGAAAATGAACATTCAGCTGTGCAAGAAGTCATTAGCACAGTGTGGCAGGCTGGCGAGTGGATAGAGGCCCAGAGACAGACTGCAGTTCAAAAAAATAACTATTTTATTATAAATAAACAAAAATAAAGTGCACAAGGGCAAAATAACAGATACTCAAACACAAATAAAGCAAAAACAAAACTCACAAAAATAAAGTTTCCAGGCTGGGCAATGCCTTCACTGGATTTAGAAAATTCAAAAACCACAAAACAAACACCAACCTGCTTCCTCAGCTCCCTCTCTCCAAATGAGAAGCAGAGGCCTCCTTTTATATCAGGTGGCTGGGCGCTGATTGATCGTTAATCAACCTAATCAACTAATCAACCCCAGCCACCTGAACATAATAAACCCAGGCAGGTAGGGGAAGTTAACCCCATCCCTGCCAATTTCTAAAGAGCAGAGCTTTGCTCTGCCACACACAGTGAAGTACAGTTTCAGTAAGTTAGTCGCATCAAGCGTGGTCAGCTTGGTGACATGCTTTATGTTTTCCCCACATTGAGCACTGTATGTCCTGTGTTCATTGTATGTCCTGTGTTCATTGTATGTCCTTCGTTCACTGTATGTCCTGCGTTCATTGTATGTCCTGCGTTCATTGTATGTCCTGTGTTCATTGTATATCCTGCGTTCACTGTATGTCCTGCGTTCATTGTATGTCCTGTGTTCATTATATGTCCTGTGTTCATTGTATGTCCTGCGTTCACTGTATGTCCTGTGTTCATTGTATGTCCTGCGTTCACTGTATGTCCTGTGTTCATTGTATGGTATGTTTTCATTCTTTAATTATCCTAGTTCTCTGCATATTTCCTGCCTTAAAAATAATCTTTCTTCCGCTGAAAAAAACTTTAGCTCACAGCAAAAGTAAAGGCTCCAATCGGAATGTGTGTGCGGTTGCCACCAAATGTGATGATATATCTCTCTCCTGTGGTCCTATTGCCTACTATGTTTCTGTATGCACATTTTTAAACCTAAAGAAATATTATTTTTGGTGTTGCTATTGGCTATGATACCACCACCAGAATTTTCAACACATAGCTGGCTGTTCCAGCGCCTATGTACAACATCATAGGTGAAAGGGGACAATGATCATTTTGTCTGAAACTCATGGGGCAAAACCAATCTTTTGGCCAGGCGAAGCTCTGGGGTTGTACATGCTCTCAAATGCATTCTGAGCCATTTTGGGCCACTTTTAGACTCAAATTTGAACTTGACCTTGTAGAAAAAGAAATTCAGAAATGACTTAACTTACAGCTTGTCATTTTACTGGATGGATAAACCTGATAAATCACACATGAGGCTAGTTAACATAGTTTTTGAAATGTTACTGATCAAACCTTTTACATGCATGCCCAATTCAGCCAATATTAATTTTATAAAACCTCAGCTGCAAAAATCTACTTAACTCAATCAGAAGTCGTGAATACAGGATTCATACAGTTTTTCTGATACAAATTACAAAGACTTTAAGGACCATTTTGTCAATGTTCCTAATTTAAAGAGTTCAGTGTAATTAATAACCAACTGTATAATAACAAAAATCGAAATTATACTCACTTTGAGTGTAGATAGGTTCTGAACCAGTAAACTTTCTTATTCAGTAGCATATGGTCAGTTCTGGTACCTATAGGTGAAAGCAGTACAACAATTCAGTGTTTTAATCAGTGTGAGAAGCAATAGTCTAAACACTGTGTGTCTCAATAATAGGCGCTTAACTTTGTTAAAAAGTGGGGGGCAAACTGAAGGACTAACTGACGATTTATATTTTATAAATTATTTTACAATTAAGAAGCTCTAAGAAACCAAGCAAACCTTGCTGTTGTGACGTTATGGTTTTAGTAATTACAACCTTACAAAATTAGGCAGGTGTTTTAGCATAAAATGTTCAATATGTAGTTACTGAGCATGCATTCATTACAAATACATGCAATAGCACCAAATGGCACAACCAGTGCCAATGACGTCTCTGCACGGTGTTACACCTAGAATTCCCACATATAGTTTATTAAAGGAAAGTGTTAAACAAACAAAGAAAAGCAAGTACTATTCTTTTAAATGTAATTATTCTCTAAGTAAGGCAGTTGAAAATACTTGCCGTGTCAGAAGTATAAAAAAGACCTCATTTTGAAGCAAATACAAAGACTTTTTTTTTTGTGAATAAAACAATGTCAACAGTGTACATTTAACAGCATAAACTTAGTTGCAGGAAGGACCAGTCAAGAGTTATTTCTGGTTTGTACCATTAAAACGGTCTTATTTCTCTGAAATTGTGTCTCTAATTTTGTGCTTACTTCTAAATATGGTCCACTGAGTTAGAAGGTAAAGTTTGTCCATAATAACATTACGTGAAAAACAGTCCCGGAACTGCTGCTAGTACAACCAAGTCATTTCTTGCTAGTTTAAAAATATTTATATTTTTTACTTAAAAAATGTGGGCAAATTTTACATTTGCTTCGGATCGGAATCATTGTTTGAAACCTTTAACAAGGGCTCACTGTGCGTAGAAGGACAGGGAGAGTATAGCAAACATATTGTGTAGAATTGAGGTTCGCGCAGGTAGGGTTTTTTCACAGGTGGAGGTCGGACTCGAACCCAGGACCACCTGTTCTGGAGTATAGCACCCATACCAGTGTACAAAAGATCCAGCTCATTTGCAGGAGGTGGTATCGGGCTCATGTCCTCATATTTGATTGTGTCACCTACCAGCCCTGACCCCTACCCCCATGCATGCTACAATATATGAATTACCTTACAGTTTCAGGCATGTGCCTTTAAAGATACACAAATAAGCTTACTTGACTTGAAAAACATCTTAAACGGTTCAAGCAAATTCTTACTTGGTTTGATTCACCTACATAACAAGATTCAATATGAAAGCTGAAAATGTATTTCAATAAAGAACAAAATACATTCTAGCCTACTTCACTAAAGTAAAAACATGCTTCTGTTATTTTGAAATACCACAGCTTCAGATTATTACTAGTGCTTAATAACAGTAACAACATTTTATTTATAGTTGTTGTTGAACTTACACATGTTAATGACCTATGGCAGTGTGCCCTGCCTTGTGTGGATTTTGTGTTAATGTCGGTGTGAGTGTGTGTGTGTGTGTGTGTGTGTGTGTATATATATATATATATATATATATATATATATATATATATTATATATATATATATATATATATATATATATACAGTACTGTGCAAAAGTTTTAGGCAGGTGTGAAAAAATGTTGTAAAGAAAGAATGCTTTCAAAAATAGACATGTTAATAGTTTATATTTATCAATTAACAAAATGCAAAGTGAGTGAACAGAAGAAAAATCACCATCAAATCAATATTTGGTGTGACCACCCTTTGCCTTCAAAACAGCATCAATTCTTCTAGGTACACTTGCACGCAGTTTTTGAAGGAAATCGGCAGGTAGGTTGGCCCAAACGTCTTGGATAACTAACCACAGTTCCTCTGTGGATTTAGGCAGCCTCTGTTGCTTCCGTCTCAACATGTAATCCCAGACAGACTGGATGATGTTGATATCAGGGCTCTTTGGGGGCCATACCATCACTTCCAGGACTCCTTGTTCTTCTTTACGCTGAAGATAGTTCTTAATGACTTTTGCTGCATGTTTGGGGTCGTTGTCATGCTGCAGAATAAATTTGGGGCCAATCAGATGCCTCCCTGATGGTATTGCATGATGGATAAGTATCTGCCTGTACTTCTCAGCATTAAGGAGACCATTAATTCTAACCAAATCCCCAACTCCATTTGCAGAAATGCAGCCCCAAACTTTCAAGGAACCTCCACCATGCTTTACTGTTGCCTGCAGACATTCATTCGTGTACCGCTCCCCAGCCCTTCGGCGAACAAACTGCCTTCTGCTACAGCCAAATATTTCAAATTTTGACTCATCAGTCCAGAGCACCTGCTGCCATTTTTCTGCACCCCAGTTCCTGTGTTTTCGTGCATAGTTGAGTCGCTTGGCCTTGTTTCCACGTCGGAGGTATGGCTTTTTGGCCGCAAGTCTTCCATGAAGGCCACTTCTGACCAGACTTCTCCAGATAGTAGATAGGTGTACCAGGGTGCAACTGTTTCCTGCCAATTCTGAGCTGATGGCATTGCTGGACATCTTCCAATTGCGAAGGGAAGTAAGCATGATGTGTCTTTCATCTGCTGCAGCAAGTTTCCTTGGCCAACCACTGCGTCTACAGTCCTCAACATTGCTCGTTTCTTTGTGCTTCTTCAAAAGAGCTTGGACAGCACATCTGGAAACCCTGTCTGCCTTGAAATTTCTGCCTGGGAGAGACCTTGCTGATGCAGTATAACGATAGGTTGCGGATGCGGTTCCCTGAAAGAGAAAATAACCATCAAGGTATGGGATATTGCCGTCAGGCAGTAGGATTGGCTGAGCTTTATAGCAAAGCTGCCGATAGGCCTCCGTGCTAGCTGACGTGTAAACCCGCCCCGCTGGGAGCTTACTACTCTCTTCCTCTTTTGCTCTTCAGGCCGTGAAGGCTTACGGAACGACCTCGCAGCTTGATGGTTATTTTCTCATTCAGGGAACCGGGGTTGCATCCGCAACCTATCGTTCCCTTTCAATTCGAAAATAACCATCAACATATGGGAACAGTGTACCCAAGCCGTCGCGAGGGAGGATTCCCGGCAGTAAGGCTCCACGGTAGGAAGGCTAATCACTGAGTGCTGTGCCAACTGCTCCTTCGACTGCGCGCAGACGAGCCAGTCGTCTAGATAGTTCAGCCGTCGGACGCCTTGAGTCCGCAAAGGAGCTAGAATAGCATCCATACATTTCAAAAAGGTTCGAGGAGCTAGTGACAGGCTGAATGGGAGGACACAAAATTCATACACCCTGCTCTGAAATGCGAAGCACAGATACTTCCTGTGACCCGGGCAGATGGGAACGTGAAAGTACGCATCTGTCAGGTCCACGGTGGTGAACCAGTCACTGTGTCGGACAGACTGGATAACGTGCCTGTGCGTAAGCATCCTGAACGATAACACCTGCAGGTATTTGCTCAGTACTTGCAGATCTAAAAAGGGAGGAACCCGCCGTCCTTCTTGGGCACTAGGAAGTATTTGGAATAGAACCCCTGGTCGAACAGAGCAGGGTCTATTTGTTGAAAGGCACTCTTCCTGAGCAATGCCTGTATTTCCACATTCAGAGCTGAGGACTGAACCGAGTCCTTCACTGCAATTACAACCACCCCCCTAAAGGGGGGAGGCTTTAACCAGAACTGAAGGGTGTACCCGGTGGATATAGTCTTGCGTACCCAGATGTAGTTGGTGCATTGTTGCCAGAACTGGAGCTGTGGGACAGTATAAGGGTGGGTTAACAGCTGCCTGAAGATTTCAGGGCTGTTTTGGCTGCGCTTGTTCGCTAGGAGGCTGGCCAGAACCTCGGGGACTTGGTCTGCCACCTCCCTTAGGGTGACACCCTTCGCGCTGTGGTCCTGTAAATGAGGCTGACCGAGTGCTGCTGCAGCTGAAGGACGTGTCTTAGCACCCCGTGGCCACGGTAGGTGCTGTGGTGGTGTTCTACGCCACAGATGCTCCTGTTGGCGCTTAGGCTGGAAGGGCTTATGCGGCCACATCTTCTCCATCTGCTGAGATGCCTCCCGGACCTTAGCAGAGCATTGTAGCATCTTGTCCATCGCTGGGCTAAACGTGTGCCCCGGTGTGATGGGAGCATCTAATAATGGGGCAATGTCAGGCTCTTGAACTCTCACCTGCGAGAGCCAGAGCTGCCTTCTGGCAACTACCAGGGAGGCAATACTCCTGCCCTGGGCCTGAGTGTTTAGCTGGGCTATCTTGACAAGGAGTTGAGCGACCAACACTAATTCTGCCCTCAGAGACGCCGAAAGGTGCTCTGGAAGATCTTTCACCAGCAACGTCTGGCCATGTTGGACAATCTAACTGCCTCTGTAGCTGCTGAATATCCCTTCTTTAAATGAACCTCCGTGGTCCCGCATTGTCTGTTAGGACATGCAGGGTCTTTAATTAGGCCCAAGAGCATCGTTGTCTTAACTAGGGCCGCAAAGGCGACATCGACTGGTGGGAAAGACGCCAGTCCCCCTTAACTCGCTCCCTGCATGGCAAACGCGGAAGCCTTCCGCGAAGTTGCCGATGAAGAAGCTGGGGCCCCCCAGGTGGATTGCACCTCCTTAATAAAATCAGGGAAGGCTGGGAGCGTCCTGGGCTGTGGAGACCGCACAGATGGCGACTCAAACAGTGACAGCCGAGGTAATTCTACGGCTGGCCACTCAATCCCTAGGTGGCGAGTTGCTCGCTCACCAGTGACCACAAGGGATTATTGGTGTCCAGCACCTCCAACTCAGTGTCTTGCTCTGAGTTGTGAGAGGTTAGTTCAGCTTCCACACTGTCCTCCTCAATGAGAGGCTCCCCTTCTGAAGCATCCCTGGAGATGGCATCTATGTCCCAAACCCCTTGGGGTTGTTGGGCGACTGGGGCGGGCAGAGCCGGTTGGATGGCTGTCGGCCCGACCTGTGCGTCAGTGGCCTGTGGTACCATCTTTGTCAGTGACATGAGTAACGATTGCTGACCCATCATCACGTCCATAAACTGGGACATCTTAGACGTGAGCTCTGCCACGCCTGACTTGTCCCTATAACGTCTGTCCCCCAAGTGCCGAGGCACTAAGCACAATGCGCCGACACGCTACACCAAAGCACCAAAGCGCTGACAATGAAAACGCCGAAGCACGTGCACTGAGCGTGAAGATGCTATGCACTAGACGCCAAAGCGTCAGCTGACCCGCAGAGAGGAGAATCTAAGTGCTAGTACAGTGTCTAGTCAAAAGACAATGGTGTTGTGCTATACTTACCTGTTTGGTAAGGGGCAACTGAAAGTGTCGTTGGCGGTAGTCTTCCTTATGTGTTGTATGGGGAAAAAAGTACTTTTTTTTTTTTTTTGTGGAACTGCAGCCGCACTGAGTGCAGATATTCGTAGCGTAGCTACCAAAAACAGCGACCATGCGGTGAGATGTACACAGTCCGCGAGTGGTAATTTTAGGAGTGGCTGCTAGTAGCAGGCTAAACTCCGGGTTTGGCGTGGAGCGAGATCGAGGCTGCAAAAATTGCGTGGCCTTACAGGCGTGCAACGTGTCCTCTGAATACCATTCTATTTCCCGTTATTCCTCTTGGGAAGATGTTACAATACAAAAACCCAACAAAACATATATAGAATCAAAAAAATAACAATATATATATATATATATATATATATATATATATATATATAATATATATATATATATATATATATATATATATATATATATAAGCAGTGAAAGCTGAAAAATGCAATATATATATATATATATATATATATATATATATATATATATATATATATATATATATATATATATATATATATAATGCTCAAAGGAGCAAACATTGAAATAAACTCAGAGAAGGGGCGGTAGCCAGCTTCTCAAGCTCAAGGCTGTCGAGTACAATCAGTGGAAGTACATTTTTCCTGTTTTGTTGCCTTACAACCTGGAATTAAAATTGATTTTTATTTGGATTTCATGTAATGGACATACACAAAATAGTCCAAATTGGTGAAGTGAAATGAAAAAAAATTATAAAAAATAAATAACAGAAAAGTGGTGCGTGCATATGTATTCACCCCCTTTGCTATTAAGCCTCTAAATACGATCTGGTACAGCCAATTACCTTCAGAAGTCACATAATTAGTTAAATAAAGTCCACCTGTGTGCAATCTAAGTGTCACATGATCTGTCACATGATCTCAGTATATATACACCTGTTCTGAAAGGCCGCAGAGTCTGCAACACCACTAAGCAAGGGGCACCACCAAGCAAGCGGCACCATGAAGACCAAGGAGCTCTCCAAACAGGTCAGGGACAAAGTTGTGGAGAAGTACAGATCAGGGTTGGGTTATAAAAAAATATCCGAAACTTTGAACATCCCACGGAGCACCATTAAAGCCATTATTAAAAAATGGAAAGAATATGGCACCGCAACAAACCTGGCAAGGGAGGGCCGCCCACCAAAACCCACGGACCAGGCAAGGAGGGCATTAATCAGGCAACAAAGAGACCAAAGATAACCCTGAAGGAGCTGTAAAGCTCCACAGTGGAGATTGGAGCATCTGTCCATAGGATCACTTTAAGCCGTACACTCTACACAGCTGGACTTTATGGAAGAGTGGCCAGAAAAAAGCCATTGCTTAAAGAAAAAAATAAGCAAACACGTTTGGTGTTTGCCAAAAGGCATGTGGGAGACTCCCTAAACATATGGAAGAAGGTACTCTGGTCAGATGAGACTAAAATTGAGCTTTTTGGCCATCAAGGAAAACGTTATGTCTGGCACAAACCCAACACCTCTCAACACCCGAGAACACCATCCCCACAGTGAAGCATGGTGGTGGCAGCATCATACTGTGGGGATGTTTTTCATCGGCAGGGACTGGGAAACTGGTCAGAATTAAAGGAATGATGGATGGCGCTAAATACAGGGAAATTCTTGAGGGAAACCTGTTTCAGTCTTCCAGAGATTTGAGACTGGGACGAATGTTCACCTTCCAGCAGGACAATGACCCTAAGCGTACTGCTAAAGCAACACTCGAGTGGTTTAAGGGGAAACATTTAAATGTCTTGGAATGGCCTAGTAAAAGCCCAGACCTCAATCCAATTGAGAATCTGTGGTATGACTTAAGAATTGCTGTACACCAGCGGAACCCATCTAACTTGAAGGAGCTGGAGCAGTTTTGCCTTGAAGAATGGGCAAAAATCCCAGTGGCTAGATGTGCCAAGCTTATAGATACATACCATAAGAGAGTTGCAGCTGTAATTGCTGCAAAAGGTGGCTCTACAAAGTATTGATGTTGGGGGGGTGAATACTTATGCACACTCAAGTTTTCTGTTTTTTTGTTTTATTTCTTGTTTGTTTCACAATAAAAAACATTTTGCATCTTCAAAGTGGTAGGCATGATGCATACCCCCAAAAAAACAATTTTAATTCCAGGTTGTAAGGCAACAAACTAGAAAAAATGCCAAGGGAGGTCAATACTTTCACAAGCCACTGTAAATCTCTCAGAGAGAACTTACCAGCTCAATGTCCTACAAAGGCTGATGGCAAAAGATGAAGAGAGTCTTTGCACGCTGCGCATAGTAAGCTCCCAGGGGGGCAGGCTTACGTGTCAGCTCGCGCGGAGGCCTATTGGCAGCTTTGCTATAAACCTCAGCCAATCCTACTGCCTGACGGCAATATCCCATACCTTGATGGTTATTTTTGAATTGAAAGGGAACTACCTTGTGTCTTGTTGCTGTCCTCAGTCTTGCCATGGTGTATGACTTTTGACAGTAAACTGTCTTCAGCAACCACACCTTGTTAACTGAGTTTGGCTGTTCCTCACCCAGTTTTATTCCTCCTACACAGCTGTTTCTGTTTCAGTTAATGATTGTGTTTCAACCTACATATTGAATTGATGATCATTAGCACCTGTTTGGTATAATTGTTTAATCATACACCTGACTATATGCCTACAAAATCCTTGACTTTGTGTAAGTGTACCTAGAAGAATTGATGCTGTTTTGAAGGCAAAGGGTGGTCACACCAAATATGGATTTGATTTAGATTTTTCTTCTGTTCACTCACTTTGCATTTAGTTAATTTATAAATATAATCTATTAACATATATATATATATATATATATATATATATATATATATATATATATATATATATATATATATATATATATATATATATATATATATATATATATATATATATATATATATATATATATATATATATATATATATATATATATATATATATATATATATATATGGATGCATAGGATATAAATGGGTCTGTGCAGCACAAGTGATTTTAAATATATAGTTGTATTTAGGCACAACCACTTCACGTGCAGATAAAGTATGTAATAGTATGTGAGCACGGGGAATGCACAAATTAGTTCACGTGCTGGGGTTCAAGTGAATAATTCATTAGTAGTTGAATCCCAGCAAAGCTGAATAAAAAGTTGCACAATTCACTCATTCGGGGTTGTGTGTTCCGTGAGTGGAGAATGGGTGCGGAGAGGAGAAATAAAATGTGAAAGAAATAACAATTGCTATGACGTGCTGGAAGCACCAGCACGGTACATGTTTGTCTGTTCATCCACTGTTTTGTCTGTCTGTTCATGTTGTCATAGCGCCATTTATTTTGAGTGTGTTGTGTGTTTAAACCTTTTATTTTACAATAAACTAGCACCAGCAAGCGCATTCACCATTTCACTCTCAGTGTTATGTTTGTTTCTTGCCACATATGGCGTCAGAACTTGGACAACAGCGCCTCCAAGCGACAGACCGGGTGAAGTTTTATTTCCCAGGTAGCAGGGTCTCTAGCAAGTGTCTCCAGCGTCCAGAAGGGGGCAGCACGAGTGTCCAGCACCCGGAAGCGGGGAGCAGGATGTCCAGCAGCAGGAGTGTCCAGCACCCGGAAGGGGGCAGCACGAGTGTCCAGCACCCAGAAGTGGGGAGCACGAGGGGCCAGTGCCCGGAAGGGGCAGCATGAGTGTCCAGCTCCCGGAGGGGAGAGCAGTAGGAGGTATCTCTGCCTCCATTACCAAGAGGAAAGCAGCTGGAGCTGCCTCTGCCTCCACCACCAGAGGGAGAGCAGCAGGAGCTGCATCTGCCCCCACCACCATAGGGAGAGCAGGAACTTCCTCTCCCTCCATCAGTTAGCAGCCTTTCCGCTGCTGGAGTGTGCCACCCCACTGTCAGCACGTCTGCTGACAGCATTACCATCGGCAGCATTTCTCCTACCAGTGGTTCAATCAGAGGAATAACTCGCCCCGCTGTTAACACATCTGCTGAGAGAGAGAGAGAGAGAGAGAGAGATAATTAGCATTTTTTCATGATAAAGATGTTCAATTAATCAATTAATAGAAAAGGGATAGTGAAAGCAAAGGTGAGCAATTTTTATTTATTTTCATAGCAATTTTTTTTTAAATATCAAAGAGTTAAACAAATGAACACATTATTTTTTTAACGTACTTTTTATTATCCTTAAACTTTAAAATAATAATGGCCCATTGTATAAGCACAATGACTATTAAAGATGTGGAGGCTGATGCGGTACAGCCCACGTTACATGTGACTAAATTGGATGATGTCTCACATTGAATGCTGCAGTTGCTATAGGGTATTTACTTATATAATGTTAGATTACTAGGATCCAAAATATGGTGTCTATAAAATGATGATATAAGGATAAAACACAATAGAGTATCTTACTAGCTGTTATTGCTTTTAGAAGGGACCCTTACTGTTAAGAAGAATACACTGGAAAATAAAGGCCTATCTGTTTTAGTTCTGACAGATGTTTAGCATTGCATATACAAATGGAATGTCTTTGACTTGGTAAGTATTATTATAGCCATTAATCTTATGAGGAATATGCTCTGCTGCAGGAAATACAGTGTTTTCTAAACTCAGACATTTAGAAATACAGCCCATTTATTTTTGATGTCTGAGACTTAGATGTACCTTGAATACACTGCTAGTTGCTATGCTGGACCTTGTTAAAAAATAACTACACTTCACTTTATGCAAGTAATATTTTTAACTGATATTAAAAGTTTAATTGCCTTATGTTAGGAAATGATTTTGTGTATCCTTGTTGCTGATTGTGAGATTGTCATGAGAGTCATAGGATTGGCAGTTCCAATAGGAGACCGCTTCATCATACATTAAGTCAATTAACTGAATATCTCGTCCAGAAAGGGGAAACTAGTTATTAAAACTGTAGTTCATTGATGACCAAGAATTTAAAACAAGCATAACGAATTGCACCCAGTTTCAGGTAAGATTTACTTACTGTAAAAACCTTTGTATAAGTATTTTTTAAGTATTTTAGGGGGTCCTAAAAAGAGGGGAGCAACTGATACACTGGTGTGACCTATAGGCTTTTTCCTGAAATTGTTGTCTCAAAAATGGGGTGGGACGACTGATACACCGTTTTTTACTGTAATTAATTTCAAGGCATCTGAAATAGTCGTACCATTAATTGCTTGTCCCTATTCTCTGCGGAAGATAATTTTTTTCTTCACAAAACATAATCCTGGTATTTCGGATTTACTGTTGGACTGCTTGACTTTACTGCCTGCGCAATCAAGGGTTATTTATTTTTTATTCCCCCGCATTTCATCTGAAATGGCTGCAGTAGTTTACTTTGCGATAGCATTGCCCTCAACCCCCGTTCTTGGCGTGAACAGTAGAAATGACAGGATAGAGTGAGAAAAGCGAGAGATAAAAGTAAAAAGGAAAAGGAAAGAAAGAATGAAAAGAGAAATAGTGAATCACCACTTTATTTTGTGTTTGCTGCCAGTACCCTTCCCTTGTTTATATTTAATTTGTTGTTTTACTAATTACAGGCTCAAGCCTTTAAACTACCTGCCTGGTCTTACTGCATTTATCCTGGAACCCAGTAACGTTACACTGGTGTCAGAAGTGAACCCAGAATGCACTTGAAAGCCTGTAGCCTGGTGAGCAAGTTTGAGGGTGGATTTGAGGCTGGCAGGGGAGAGAATAATGTGCACAGGGGTAGAAGTCAGGGTTGGTAGGTGACACAATCAAATATGAAGAAATAAGCCCGATACCAGTTCCTGTAAGGGAGGTGGCTCTTTTTTTACAGCGGTATCGGCACTTCAATGTGGGATGTCCTGGGTTTGTGTTTGTGTCTATATAAATATAATGTACCTACTATATCTATCATATAGATCGGTATATATTCAATCTTGCCAAATCCCACTAAGAAACTGTTTCCTTCCATTTTCCTTTCCCATAGCCAGCGGTGGTCTATAGCATAGAAAGTGTGTTCTAATTTAAATTAATACTGTTTAAGAAAAAAAGTTTATACACAACAGCGCCACATCGTCACATGGAGCACATTTAAAAAAAAAAAAAAAAAAATAGGCAGCTTTATTTTTTCAGAATAAAAGTACAGGGTCCAAACTGTAAACAAACCTATGAAGGCATGAGCAGCAGGTAGTCTCCCTGTAGCGGTGGAGGAAGGATCAGCAGGTAGCCTCCCTGTAGCGGTGGAGACAGGAGCAGCAGGTAGCCTCCCTGTAGCGGTGGAGGCGGGAGCAGCAGGTAGTCTCCCTGGAGCAGTGGAGGCAGGAGCAGCAGGTAGCCTCCCTGTAGCGGTGGAGATGGGAGCAGCAGGTAGCCTCCCTGTAGCGGTGGAGATGGGAGCAGCAGGTAGCCTCCCTGTAGCGGTGGAGGCGGGAGCAGCAGGTAGCCTCCCTGTAGTGGTGGAGGCGGGAGCAGCAGGTAGTCTCCCTGTAGAGGTGGAGGCAGGAGCAGCAGGTAATCTCCCTGGTACGACCTTCAGGCAGATCCATTCATCCACTGTATCCCTACAGTACTGTTGCTGGCCTGCATATTGAAGTCGCTGTTTATCCACTTTTCTGACACCAAGTGTCACGAATTGTCGGTTGGTGATGTCAGGCCATGAAATGTAGGACACAGTTGTATTTGCGAAGTGCTGTTGTGTGAGTTTAATAACAAAATTATTTAAGCACAAAACACAGATCCAAAACAAAACGTTACGATGGCCATAACAAACAAACAGACATGGAACACAAAAGTATCGGGCTGGTATAATTCCAGCTTGAGTACCAATTGTAAGTTATTTATATATTTTCTCTCTACCTCCCAACTCTTGTTCTGCCTCTAAACACACCAACCCTCTGTGCGTAAAAACTGACTCTTATGCAGCTGTGCTGGAACTTGCTTGATAATCAATTATTCACTTGAATCCCAGCACAGTCTACACGTGAATTAATTGTGCACTACCTGTGTTCCCATGCAAATACCCATTTTAATCTGCACGTGAAGTGATTGTGCAGTACAAATATACATTTTAAATCACATGTGCTACATAGCCCACACTCTGTGGACCACTACATACATACATATAACATCCCACATACAACATAAAACACAAAATACGCACAGGGGCGGGGCACCCTACCACACACGCCAACACAGATGCATTTTTTCAAATGCTTTACGTTTCTGAACAGTATTTAATAAATAAAATAAAATGAAAATGTATTTTAAAAGAAAGTTTTATAAGTTTACTTTAAATCAAGGGCAATGCAGGAGGGTGAACGTACTGTACTTCTAGAAAATCACTGGTGTTAAATGCGCTATTTTATTTTGCCACAGAATTCGTTTTGTCTTGTTTACAATATTTTTTGCAAGCTGCAGCAGAACTTAATTGCAGTGCTTGAGAACACAGCAGGGCTCGAGCACAGAAATATTGCATATGCATGTCCAGCAATCTTTGAAAAACTGTATCTGCGTAGGCATGGAATCATGTGGGGATACAGCATTCTATGGGGTACAGAAGTCTGTGTAACACCTGTCAGAACAATTTGATTTTGAGATACATGCTTTGGTTTCAACGTCCAGTTTTTCTTGTTTTTTCCAGTTTAGGCGCAAATCTATATATATATATAATCCAAATAACAGTTAGTCTATGTGTTAATCTGGCCCTGGATCAATTTCTTTATTTGTGATCAATTTCTTTTATATTCAGTTACTTCTGCTGATCTTATTGTTCTTATGGTTATCGTTCAAATGTAGTTTTCTTGTCATTTCTATTATAACAGTGCTTAATCTCCTAGTTGCATTTAAGACCTTTCTGCGTTTCTTTTCTTGTCTGCACAGTTCTTTTCTTTACCTTTCTTTCTGACCTCTTTCTCTCTGAATTCTGAATCCGCTATTTCTCTATCATTCACTTCTCGCAATTGTGTTCTTATTTTTCGTCTGAAAAGTACTGCAGGACTGACACCTGTTGTTGAGCGTGGTGTACTTCTATAGGTGATTAAGAATGTTCTTAATTCTTTTTTCCAATCAAGCTTTTGTGCTTGAGTAATTCTTATTGCTTTTAGGAGTCTGGCATTTTACCTTTCCATTCGCTTGAGGCCATAATGGTGTGACTGATCTGTGTCTTATTCCATTTCATTCAGATAGTTCTTGGACTCTGTTGCTATGAATTGGGGTCCATTGTCGCTTGCTATTAAATTTGGTAAGCTGTGAGTAATGAACGCTTGAACCAAACATTCAATGATTTTGACATTTGCTGTTGTTCAAAGAATACAAACTTCAAAATATCTACTGTAACGAGTAAATGATTTCCTATAGGTAATGGTCCCACCATATCTATTGTAAAATCCTGCCATGGTACTTTGAGAAGTTCCATACGTTCCATTGGCTCTGGCCTTGCAGGTTGGCCTACTAGTTGACAATAATGACATCTTCTACAAATACTTTGCCTGGCCACCATACTTTTGATTGTAATCTTTTTTTTTTTTTTCTCTTTGTAATATCTTGATGGCCATCATGCGCCGGCACAATTACTTGTTTCCTAAATTTCTGTTGCATTATTATTCTGGTTCCTCTTAATACTAACTTTCCCAAAACACAATGCATCTTGTAGATCTGTTCTCAAATCCAAACCCATTCTCCTGTTTTGATGCATCAGTTTTTCTGCTGATTCTTTCTTATGGCTCAGCTCTGTCCATTCTGACTTGTGTCCTATGGGGGTAGCATCACCAATGATTCGTGTCTAGGCATTCTAGTGTTTCAGCCTCTGTTGGCTTCTGCTTCAGCATGTCAAATGCATATTGTTGCTGTGTTCCCCACATAAAATGGGTGTCCTTTCTTGTCAGTTTCCTGAGTGGCTCTGTTATTCTTGCTAAATTTAGGAATTAATCTAGCACTGAAGTATACTAAACCAAGAAAACTTCTGAACCTGGATGCTGTTTCAGGTCCCCAAACATTTCTGACAGCTTTCACTTTAGCCTCTGATGGACCTATTCTGTGCTGTAACAACACATGACACATAAACACCAGTCTGGACTTTCCAAATTCACATTTGTCCTTTTATTGTAGTCGCTTAAGAACCATTTCCAGCCTTAGGTTATGTTGTTTTTGTTTTCACTGTGTACAATGATGTTGTCTGAGATACAGTATGGCCTTGCTGCATCCATGAAGCACTTGACGGATCACTTTCTGATGCATCTCTGGAGCTGAGCTGATGCCGAACATAAGTCACTTATACCTGTACAGTCCTTGGTGTGTCATGAAATTTGTGATGTCTCTTGATTTTTTGCTCATTTCCTGTTGAAATTGAGTATCTTTCTCTTATAATTGCTTCGTTTGTACATCTCATGTCTACATACAGACGTATCTCTCCTGGTAGCTTAGGCACCATTATTACTGGACTATTGTCCTTCCACTTTCTCTATTATGTCAATTTCTTCAAGCTTATTTAGCTTTCTTCCTATTTTCTCAGGCTGAATGGAATTATTGTCTTATTGTGTGCTATAGGTCATTCATTTTTCTACACCAGAGAAGCACTTGTTGTATTTCTTGACAAGATCATTTTCTGTAAGTACAGCATTTGTCTGGAGTCCTATTTAAAAAAAAAAACCTCATCTATTGCAGTTTCTCTTTCTAGTAATGGCTGTACTTCCCCTTCTATAACAATGAATGCACCTTTGCTGGAACATTACCTAGAATTTTTATTTTTTCCATGTGAATACAGCTTCTTGTCTTAATGCCTTTCATTTTTAATTTAGTCCATAGATTCTTATCTATTATTTTACAGTTTGCTCCGGAATCAATTTGCATTTTCACTGGTATTCCTCCTACAGCTACTATTGTATTGCCATCTCTTGTTGTTCCTCTAACATTAAAAGCATAGTCAGAGGCATCCTCCTTTTCTTCTAAGAAGTAAATTGTATGCCCCTGTCTCCATTGTTGTTTATTAGCTGTTTGGGGGTTTGCTGTTACTGTGGTTTTGCACACACGTGCAAAATGACCTATTTATTGCACTTTTGTCTTTAGCTGGACATTTTCTTTCTATAAAAGCATGTTTCATTGGTAACATTCTCAGAATGTCTGCTGTCTCTTAAGGTATGTGATTTTTTTTTTCTTGCACATTGTTTCCTACAACTCAACACATTCTCTATTTGGGAAGCTTGCTTGTCCATCATTTCTGGGGCTTGTGCTAGTAAATCTCCAAGATTGAGCATTCTCCCTCTTTATAAGAATGTCCTTGATTTAGATGTATCAATAACTTGATCTCTTTTGGTGCGTCTACAGTAGCATTAAATTCAGTTTTCCTCTTTCTGAAGCACATAAACTGATCCGCACTTTCATTTTCTTCCTGTTGTGTTTGTATAAATAAATGTCGTTCATACACTACATTCACTTGCGCTTGAAAATAATCATCTAATTTTCTCATAGCTCTATTGTAATCCTCATCATCTCTAGTATCTGTCAGAGTACCAAATATTTCTTGAACAGACATTCCTACGCAATGAAACAGCAGTACTCTCTTCCGTCTGCTGTTTGTGATTCCTTAGGCTCTGAAAAGCCATACTGTCATCTTTTCTATTTTGTTGCAACACTTGTAAGTTTGCTGTAGCAGTACGACTCTGTTTTACGTAAGCCAGTTGTCGTATTTAACCTTCATGCAGTTAAATATCAGTAAACAAAGCACACTCATCTCGGTTCACTCAGCTCGTAGCCAGTTCTTTATTGATTAACTCTCCTCTCTCTTACCCATAAACCTGCTGCTTAATCCATACCTTACTAGCACTCTAGCTCCACCTAGCGGCTTTGTCCTGTACACCACCGCGATACTACAGATATCAATTGGATTACCGTAGGTCATTTGTCACTTGCTATTGTACAGTATATTGCTATAGCTCTTGCTACAACTGACCTGCTTCCTTCATGACTATCTGTCCAAAGCAATCAAGTCATTATTTGCATTGTGTTTATGGAAATATATAATAATAAAAAGTGTCTGTCTCTTTTACCTTTAATGTAAATCATATAAATATATATTTTAAAATGGAGACCTTTCTATACCATTATGTAAGCAGGTATGCAATAAATTATGCTTGAGAATTATTCTCAGTCTTCAAAAGAGACAACCCTCTTCCATTGGATTACAAAGAATCCTTTGTGACAGATACAAGACACCCATTACAGATTAGGCTGACAATGAGCATGATGGCTCTTTCAGTGGAGCAGGCACAGAACAGAACATGAAATGCAAGCAGGACCCTGAGGAGCTCTTTACAGCATTAGTGTCCAACACAAATTAAGTGATGTGTGAGCTATTTACAGTTACCTTGCAATTATGTTGAGACTGCAACATTTAATATAGATGCAGAACAGTTTCTGCTTAAAAATAATAAATAAATAAGTGCACTTAAAAAATCAATGTTTGCATATCTGTATCCAGTGTGTATGAGATAAATTTCACTATTGGGGATTCTTAAAGCCAGGAAGAGCAATTTGCCTGTGTTTTTTTTTTTTTTTTTTTTTTTTTCTTTGTGTTGCTTTTATTCGGTGACATTCTTTGTTTCCTTGGTTACAAATATGGTGGCCTTTATTCTATTATTTCTAGAACACATTACTGTGGCTTAGCCTAAAGAAAATAGAATGAGATCATTTAACTTATTCAGTTGCTTATGACCATATTAAAGCATGATGATGATGAAAACATGATTTTCAATGGTATAAGGATTCTGTCTTGTAACAAATTATACCCCTGTGCTAAATCAGATCCTATGTTAACCCAAACTATTTAACAAACCTTGACACACACTGCTTGGCTTGTATTACAGGCTGCCAATGTTAGTGAGCTCCTGTAACAGTTATAACACTTGATACCTCACCAATGCAGATGGGACCTTGTTTTTCTTATGTTTTCTAATGTCGGAGTGAAGAATTCTATGTCAAGCACACAAAGATTAAAATAACCTGCAGTATTAAAATTAAATAGAAAATTAGACAGTAAAAACTGCACAAATTGCTCTGCCACTTGTTCCAGCCTGCTATGATCTAAGTTGCAAACATATGTATTTTTCAATGGACTGGCCCAAAGTGCTACTGAAAAAACCCAGTAATTAGGTACATGTATTCCACTGACACAAGTGCGCTGTACCAAGGGAAGATACAGAAATGATGTCATTATGCATGCCTAGAAAATGGACAACACAATAAAGGCTGGAAGCCCCCAGTGGATAGTAGCCCATATCACAAATCAACCACACAATTTGGCACAATTTGAGCAGATTATCGAGACTTCTATTGAAAAAGGTCTATCTACAGACAAACTGCAGTGCCTTTATGCATAAACTGGCCATTCTTTGCTCAAGATGCTCCTGCTGTAGATGCTCCTGCAAGATGCTCCCTTCAAGTAAAATATACACAACAAAAGTACAAGGTGCTCCTGGAATATGTTCTGTTTAATTATTTCCTTAAACACTTATGTATTGTAAGTACTACTGCCTATTTCTTTTTGGCTAAATTTAAGCCCAGTAAAATGTCAATATTTCAGTTTCCTCAGTACTGATATAAATCAATTAAACATTAGTCAAACTAACAAAAAAAAATGCTACATTCTTGATTCATATGGAAAAGAAATAATCCATAACCCATATATTAATCTAATTATATACCATGGAAGCCCTAGCAGCTTACCAGCTGATCCATTTGGAAGTTAACAGCACTAACGCAGCAACCTAAAGCTTAAAGAGTGATCCCTTTGAGCTGTTCATATGTAGGTACTCCTTGAGTGTTGCACTTTCCCAGAGCCTTTTTCAGTGGACAAATCGATAGCCAGCACAATTTGCAATCTCGCTTAAGAGAGGCCTGAGATGAATGGGAAGGATTTTCAGCTCAGGACTGAGGTCCACTATCACAGCTATGAGGGGGGAAGGGGGAAGCTCTCATGGTGCTTGCTAGCTCTAGTAATATCATAATATCATTGTCGCATCTATGTATGAAGGGCAAATTTGTTAGAAAACTGATATTTTCCCTGTCCCTGTCTTATGGGTAATACAATTAAGTTGCACCATTTATTAACATAGGTATTTTTCCCTGTAAAGTGCCCCCACTAAATCTCTATGATTTACATAGTTTAAATCCATTTTATGCATTACAAGTGTCACTTTATGGGCTTTGGACCATTTTCTAGAGCAGACTGCAGCTGAGCTCTATCTTCAGTGACGTTCAATTTGGCTTGTTTTTTGTAATGTGGTACAGTACTATTGTCATGACGCAGGGCTAAGGATCAATGCAAGCAATTTCAGGTTGTTGTTGGAAGTTCATGTGCAGTCTACAATAGCCCTCCTTAACTTAGTGAAGTGCATGGGATGATTAGATAATATAACAGAATGACAGCCTTAAGTCCTTTTTCTACACACAACCTTACACGTTCATGGATAGTAGCAGTAACATGGCACAGTAGTAACAATCCAAAAAACAGGTAAATTACGGACTGCTTAGGGACTTTCAACCATTCCACCAATACAGTACATTGGTGCAAAGTATGGTCCCTTATAACAGTTTACCACATTAACTTTGCATCTTTCCCCCATGGTTATACTATGTGTTTAATACAGTGGCTCTCAAAAGTATTCTCCCCTTTGGACTTTTCCACATTTTATTAGGAGTTTTTGCCACTGATCAACACAAAAAAAGTCCATAATGTCAAAGTGAAAAATAAAATCTACAAATCGTTCTAAATTAATTACAAATACAAAACAGAAAACAATTGATTGCATAATTATTCACCCCCTTTGATATTATACACCTAAACAAGCTCTGGTGCAACAAATTGTCTTCAGAAGTCACATAATTAGTTGAATGGAGTCCACCTGTATGCAATTAAGGTGTTTTACATGATTTCAGGTTAAATACACCTGTCTCTGGGAGGTCCCACAGTTGGTTAGTACATTTCCTAACAAAAACTATATCATGAAGACGAAGGAACATTCAAAGTAAAAATCTGGAATAACGTTTTTCAAAAGCACCAATCAGGAGTAGGATATAAGAACATTTCCAAGGCAATGAATATCCCCTGGAGCACAGTAAAGTCCATTATTAAGAAATGGAGAGAATATGGTACAACTGTGAATCTGTCTAGAACAGGCCATCCTCAAAAACTGAGAATCCAGAAGAGAAGAGCACTAGTCAGGGAGGCCACCAAG
Organism: Polyodon spathula; assembly: GCF_017654505.1. Taxonomy (NCBI): domain Eukaryota; kingdom Metazoa; phylum Chordata; class Actinopteri; order Acipenseriformes; family Polyodontidae; genus Polyodon; species Polyodon spathula. The sequence continues at coordinate 52,629,194 of NC_054534.1, read as the reverse complement.
AGGCCTATGGCAACTCTAAAGGAGTTACAGTCTTCCACGGCTGAGCTGGGAGACATTGTGCATACGCCAACAATAGCCCAGGTGGGGTGCTTCACAAAACTGGCCTTTATGGGAGAGTGGCAAAAAGAAAGCCATTGTTGAAAAAAACTCACATAAAATCTAAGCTAGAGTTTGCCAGAAGGAAAAGAAAAACTCTTTAAGATCAAGTGGAAGAAGATTCTATGGTCTGATGAGACCAAAATAGAGCTTTCTGGCCTCAGCGCTAAGCGCTGTGTTTGGCGCAAGCTTAACACCGCACATCATCCTGAGAACACCATCCCTACCGTGACGCATGGTGGTGGCAGCATGGGGATGCTTCTCTGCATCATAGTTTGCTGTTTTTTTTATATGCTTTACCATACCTATGGGCTTTACAATGTTTACATTTGCTTTACCATGCTTTCACTATGCTTTATTACACTTTGCTATGCTTGTTCTATGGGAAACTTTTAAAAGGGCTGTAACATTACAAACAATCCATAATCATGATCCCATCAGAGTGATATTGAGGCTTTACCATATCTTATGTACTTTTTCAGTACAGTTGGCTTTACCTACCTATAGTTTAATATATTATCCTTTATTTCACGTCTACTCAATTTCTACACTCCCACTTCAATTCAGATTTAAAAGGGTAAAGGCGGCTAAACACCAGACATGATGCAACAAAATTAACAGAACCTTTACTCAGCGGTCCAGATAAGCGGCGTACCTGCCATTTTACGCATTCAAAAAACAGAAATATGCACTAAATTTAAATTGAATACGTAAGAATACGTAAGGAAAAAAAGAGATATATTATGTATCCTTCCACAGAGAAAAAAGTGGAAGAATGTCCCTGAAGACTGTTTGATTGTAACATATATTATGTACTTTTTTAAAATGTATTTATTTGCCATAAACATTACATTGAACATTGACATTTATAGTAAAATTTTTTAGATTAAATGACATTTGTGAATTGAAAGAAGTCTGATTTCTCATTTCTGAGGGAGGATTCATGAAACAACCAAACACTGCATTGCACTGGCACTTAGGGAGTTTTGTTTTGTTTTGTTTTGTTTTGTAGGAGATAATCCTATTCAGGCTTTACGTTCTTCAAGAGAAGCTGACCAATAATTTGTGAGGCTGTTTTCATACCGATGGCCGGTAACCGGCATAATTTCCCTAGATTGTAAACCTGCATAAATAAATAAGATGATATGTGGACTAAACGACTTCCGTGTCAGTTTGGCAGTGCCGCAGTCCTTCCTGTCTGCAGCGAGCACAATAGAATTCTATTCCGAACCCAACCTTGTTTAAAAGCCCAACGGTTGTATCAGCGGAGAGCAGGAGAGATTTCAATTTTGTTGTTGAAATCGTAGGGTAGTGGTGAGATGTATCTGTTGCGTCAAGTTTAAACATTGCATACTCACTAGTCAGTTTTATAAGGCAATATTTCATTTAATAAGTAGATGATGCTGCTGCATATATAATACATGCAGAGTGAGACTTGCATGGTGATGGCTCAGATGGCTTTTGAATAAAGTGTTACTGCTACTGCTTGCCTTAGAGTTTTCTTTGTTCTGTTCACTAACTAAATAAATACCACAGTGTATTTGCCAATTTTTCAGTCATTCTTAGTGACAGAGGTGAAAAAAACAGATTGTTGAGTGATTTAAATGCTGTTTCAGTTGTATGTTGACATTTTTACCTACAGAAACACTGTTTAGATAAGTGTTACTATTAAGGCGTAGTAATATTAATATATCAGGGAAGTAAGCTGGTCTATGATGTCATAGCTGTGCGGTAATGTGATCTTGTTCAGCCAATCACAGCACTTAATTTATCCAATCCATTTTATAATTGAAAGGTAATATATGGGAGTCAATTTCAAAGGCACTGGATCAGGGCCAGATTAAGGTTATGAGGGTCCTAAGGCTAATGGGAGAAAAGGGCCTAAGTACGTATTATATATTGCAAAAAACAATATGAAGTCATCAAACATATGTATTTATTTACCTATGTAAAATTAACAAATGCAAATTAGCTATGTTTTATTACTACTATATTGCAGGAATTACACACTTGACAATAACCAGTAAAACACTGCATTAAAAGGCAAATATATGCAGTATTATTTGTAATCCTTTAACACAATTGAATGTTAGTTTTTATGTACTGTATGATGTTGTAATCAGATACTATTGAATGTTAGTTTGTTATAATTATGTACAATAAGATTGGAGCAATAAAAGCATTCGTCACACACGCTGTGGTACACTTGACAATTATGAGTATGAGCCCAGACTGAGTGGAGTCAAGCTCTGTAGGATTTCAACCAATCGGAGAGGGCTATTTAACCCCAGGAACTGTGAATGAAAAGTTGTATTTTGTATAGAGCTTGGTGCCTGGAGTCAGACCCAGGGGCCAATCCTTTGGATTCCTACATTGAAAATTGTTATTTTGTATACCTTTTACTATTTGAATAAAGTATTTTAAAAATCAGACAAGACAAAGAGCTTTCCATTAAACGCAAGCGTGCAGAGCAGAGTTCCAGAATCCGGCATTTCCCGAGTCAGAGATGGAGCAGTGCAGTAGCAGTGGATCCAGTGTGTGAGCAGAGTAAGCAACCAGAGATTCCTGAATCTGAGACAGCACATGTGGCAGTGCGACTTGGCAGCAGTGGATCCTGCGTGGAAGCTGAGTGAGCAGCCAGAAAATCCTGAGATTGAGACGGAACAGGTGGCAATGCGACGGAGACAGAATGTCAGCGGGTCCCAAGTCATAGAGGCGGCAGTGCGGTTCTCATTAGCAATACAACACACACAACACAATAAGCAGCAGATCCAGCATGTGCACGGTGAGGGAGCAATTCCACAGACAGAATGGCAGCAGGTCCTGAGTCAGACGGAGCAGCACCGGTGCAATTCACATTAGCAACAACATGCAATAAAATAATATAACTAAATACACCACATCTAACAAAGAAAAAACAACTAAACCTGACGACTTCATTCTCAATGCTCAAGAGGGACAAAGCAACAAGACGGTCTTCAGTCATGGTGGATCGGAGGACATTTTTGATCATTGTTAGAAGAGAGAAGGAACGTTCTCTGCTACAGAGATCACTAGTGTCAAATACAGCCATAATGCTGTTTCAGCATTTGGGAAACAGTCTGTCACGCTGGACTCAGTGATAACTCGGTACATCCAAATAAATATGCTTTCGTCGTCTTTTCTCCCTATATCTGATAGGGATGTGAATTCAACAAATTGTTGAAATTCTTTAGTAAAATCTACTGGGAGATTGTCTGGGTATTTCTGACAAAGACGTAAGATATATACACATGTACTTTCTCATCATGTACTGACAACTGAAATGATCAATTAATACTCACTCCGCACTTTAGGGGAAGCTATCTCTATTTAATGATAGTAAGTATTGCTAGCAATCTATTTTAAATTCTGTACGCAAAAGAAGTTTAAATAATCCAATTTTATGTAAAGGGCGATACAGGTATTATGCACAGAGCTATGAAAATTTAAATCACTTGAAAATGGTTAGTCCTACAGAAAAATTGTAAAATATAAAACTTAAAGATCTACAAATTTTGTTCATAGCATTTTCCAGCAATTTAGTTGTTAGAAAATCGAGTGATTTAATTTTTTTAGATCATAAAAAATAAAAACTATTAAATGGTTTATTATAGTAATCGTTAACTTTTAACATAAAGATTTGAAAATAGTAAAATAAACATAATAAAAGGGCTCCCAAGTGAAACATCCAGTAAAGGCACTCTACTGTAGCCTACAGGTTGCTGGTTCAAGTCCAGGCTATTCCACTACCGACCGTGGACGGGAGTTTCCAGGGGGTGCCACACAATTGGCTTAACGCCGCCTGGGGGCTGAGGGTTTAGGTCAGCCAGGGTATCCTCAGCTTGCCGCACACCAGCGACCCCTGTGGTCTGGCCCGGGCATCTGCGGGCTTACAGCTGCGTTGTCCTCTGACGCTGTAGCTCTCAGGTTACTGCATGGTGGGCCTGCAGAGTGAAAAGATGCAGACGGCTGACACCACATGTTTCGGAGGATGCGTGTGTCCGTCTTTGTCTCTCAGTGCAGGGGTGGTAGCTGTGAGCTGAACCTAAAAATAATTAGCTATCCCAAATTAGGGAGAAAATGATAAAAAACAATTGTAAATAAATAAACGTAATAAAAACATGGAAAGTTACCTTGCTTTCCAAAGAATTGATTCGGCTGGCCACAAGGTTCCAAAATTATGATTACAAATGCGGTTAAATAAAATGTTTAGAATGTAAAATTGCTGTACCATAAACTATAAATAAATAGCACTATACACAGCAAAGCAAGCAAACACGATTGCTAAAATACAGGAAATAAAAACGCAGGCAGCCTCAAGATTGAAACGGCTTGAAAAATTGGTCACAGAGACTAGTGAAGGCTGAAGACTAAGTGAGTAGTTTGCTAACTGACCACGAGGGTGCTACAATTTAATGTTGTCAATTTGTACAAAGCAATATCGAATGAGACAAAAAAATTGTGATGGCCATGCTACTGTTGCTGAGCTGTTACTTCAATATGGAATGGAGGGCCTAAAGGAGGGCCTACAAAATATGAGGGCCTAAGGCAAGATACTTTCTCTTATTAGCCTATGGGTCAATCCGGTCCTGCACTGGATAAGCCTGTATAAGTAGGGTGGGTGGCACTCTCCTCTCACCGTTCTGCCTGTGGAGAGTTTGGCTATGTCAACTTTGCCGTTTTCAACTCTCTGTAAAACTGAATACGAATCAGTAAAGCACAATCTGTCTTCATCTTTTATAATCTTAAATATTCCTTTCAAATTAAATATGAATCACAATAAACATACTTAAGAATATCTTTTCTTTATTTCTCTTTAAAAACTACCTTTTCAGAAAATATCACCATCTCAAGCATTTTAAAACTGGTAAAAATGTTATATAAATATTAATTCAGTTTTGAAAACACACATTTTAGTATAATATATTAAGTAACAACAGCTGCAGTTCTGTGGCAACGAATCTAAATATTTTAAAACTTAATCTACCGTGTCAGCGCGATTCATATTTGCAAATTCAATAATAAGAAGACAGTCCAAACTTTTATTCTGTGCTGGCCCTTCTTTGTGGGTCAATTAGAAATGTGAAAAAAACGACTTATTTCCGTCACTCAGATTTTTTTTTTTTTTTTTTTTATCTAAACCAATCAGGGCCATCGTAAGATTTACATGATTTGTTGTTTCAGGTGTCGATATCATCATCATTAAATATTTAGCCAATCGGATCGGGTAGTTTTTAAATATAAGGGCGTTAATATTATACGCACTTGGAAAAGTAGCATCATCGTCTCACTGACTGCTACCTGTGTCACATGGTGCACGCAGCGAACTCGAAGCACAACAATGAGCGCTTCGGCAGCAGCAGCACGTGACCATGAAGACAAGAACCGCAGCCGGGAATGGGGAACCAGTATCTACAAAATTAGGAATAGATTTAGTAATTGATTCCACTACAAATAGAAATGATAAATTAGATCTAAATATTTAAAATTTAAAGAGCTTAAATACAGCAACAAAAAAAGGAAAGTAGAAAAGTAAAGTACTTTAAAAGAAAATGTGAAACTACAGGACAGATGAATAGCGATTTGTCGGTCAAACTTAATGCATTGAGCGCAGCTGCGTCGTGGATTTAACACCTACCATGTATGGTATATTTTTTATTTTACTAATAATATAATATAATTCTCTTTTGTAAAAGCCATTAGTAGTTTGGTTTCGATGTATTTGTTTAAAAGACTTTAAAAATGACCAAGCTACATTTTTGTCGGTCGGACTTATTGCACTGAGCGCAGCTGCGTCGGTGCCCCCCATTTGCATCCTCTGACCATAGTTAGGAAGCGCTGTTTTTAAGATGACAGCTTAAACATATAAAACATCAACACTCCAGTTTAACACAGTCGTTTAACTAGGATTATATTTGTTTTCTTTTAAATGTTATTATTTCTGTATAAATGCATTTTGAATTTTAATAAAGAAAGTTTGAAGTAGGCAGGGCTTGTAAAAAAATCCAAGATGGCCGCTATCAGAAAGAAAAGCTAAATTTGGTGGGCAAACAAAGCCTTTTTATATGTTTAAAAATATTTTTTTGGTTTGTTTTTACTTCATATATGTTTAAGTTCGAATAAAACTAATTACAAAAGTTGTTTTTTTAGTTTTATTGTTGAAATCTAAAATTTTGTTTGACCACCATAGATAAGTTATTGCCAGAGAAAGCACTCATAATTACTACATCACGTTGACAAACATGTACCACTGTTTTATAGTTTTATTGATCCAGCAGTTTTCCCATGTGTCACATCACCTCTGTGTTGCTTCTGTGTCGCTTGTACTTAGAATATAAGTACAACTTTTTATTGTATTAATTAGTCTCCAGTTGCATGATGTCTGTATGGCCCCAAGGGCATTGTTTAAACACTGGAGGGTGTAGACCTGTGTGTTGATGCACTCAGGCACCAAAGGTGCAGAAGCACTGAGGACACTGAGTGAGGTAGAATACAGTAGTGGTGCACCAAAGAATCAAGGAGCCGAGTGCAGGTGTTATTGACATGCTGGGGCACTAAGCACCGAGGCAGAGAGCGTCTAAGCAATGTGAATATTTCCATTAAAATGTGCCGACTTGCTGTTTTTATCAGTGCTGTTGGATTAAGCTCATTGTAAATACATACATGGGCTCATCCATGTAAGGGATACAATGAAATGCATTACGATCAAAATGATCGCTGCAAATTGTAGAATGTTTGTTCCCTTGGAAAGTTGGATTACAAATGCCGTCCACAGTAGCTATATCTCCTCAGATGCTGGAAATAAGAATAAAGCTAGTACAACTGCGTACACATTTAAATCATAATACACAATTAATAAATAGAGGCATATGTACCCCGTTACGGTGCCCTTTCGTAAATGATACAATCATTCATATCCATAATATATACAATATCTACAGACAGTATGTGATAGATATATGTACATGTATGGGTCAAACTTTTGCTCTATAAACACCAGTACAAAGTGTGATTCAAATTATAAAGTGTAAAGTTGTTTCTTGCTTGTTATTAACATTTTAGAATAGAAACAAACTTTTCACTGGTGCACAGAAATACTTCTAAACATACTTAAAGCACAGAAATACTTTTAAACATACTTAAATGCAGCAAATCTTGTATATCTGGGAGATGTGTTTACTGATTACTGCTGGATGTGTACATACTAAGTTTCTGTATTCAAGTAGTTGCTTTCTGCATCATAATCTATGATTTATTAAAATGTACAATTCAAGATTACCTTGGGGAATATGTGGTTATTAGTCATTTAAACTGTTCCTCTGGGGAACTACTTTGCATGGAAAATTCTAATTTTCTTCCTCAAGATGTCTGAATGTTACCAATAGAGCTGCGTGGAATAATCCACACTCTCAAAGTGTACATGTTTGAAGGTTGGAATTTAAAGGTGCTGGAAGCAAAGTAGTCAACAACAGGACTGAAGTAATGTTTCTTCTGGAACCCAAAGGGAATAGACGTCACAAGAATTTGTGAAAACAGGCATCTGTGGCAAACTATTTAACTATGTATGGAGAAAAAAATTAAGGGTTTCAGTTTACATTTGTTCTTGACATAGGCTTATTTTCCCTGTTCTGCGAGGACTGGCCAATAATATATGGCATATGCACTGTAAAAATCTGGTTACAGTAAGTCAAACAGTAAATGTGAAATGAAATTCCACTGAAAATGTTTTAAACACAGTAAAGGGTATATAAACATAGTACAGTGACCCTTGGATTAGCAAAACCTAAATGGATATGTGGTACAAAGATTGTTCAGGAGGACCACTTGCTATTGTGTATTTAACATAGAAAGAATATTGATTGCATTATACATGTTGCATGTTTTCACTGGGAGCCTAAATTCATCCACTTAAATGTGTACAGTTTACAGTTCTGCAAACATAGTATGTGTAATACACTGGGCCTTGAACTAGTAAATTAATAGTAGGTTAGGATTTATATAGAAGTTATATTTAGGTCTCTGAGGGTTCATGTAGCAATAATTGTTAAAAGGGTATTTCTAATTTGGAATTAAACATAAAAAATAACAGTTTTTTTTTTTTTAAACTGTTTTTCTCTTTTCACTGCAGGCTATATGTCTAAACAGACCTATGAACCAAAATCTCAACTCAAGGGACAGAAGGTTAGTGCATACTCTCATAGAGGACCAACTTAGCCGACCATCTCCAGACAGACCAGTCACCTGTGAGAGCAAAATCTGCCAGGCACCCAGCTTGCATTTCAGCAACTTGTTGAAACAACAAGAGGCCTCGCAGACACCCCAGCACAAGACTGCTGTACCTACCGCCAGTCTCACACACAACAACCGAGGTATCCTCTCCGACACCAGCAGCCTCTATCGGAGCAAAAGCAATCAAGTGTCTGACACAGAGAGCTTTTCACTTGTCTCTGCTTGTCAGAGGGAGAAGATTGCTTTGCCCAAGCAGCACTCCACTTTCACAGGCAGGCTTGGACAACCTCCAAGGGGACCCCTCTCCTTGCACATGTACAGCAAGAAGAATGTCTTTCTTCAGCACACTTTACAGACTGTAGAGCTGCAGGGCCTCAGCCCACATGATGTGTGAGCTGTACGGAATGCTTTCTTTCTCATCCCTTTCTAATAACTCGTAAAAACAATGTGATTAAGGCATGCGGGAAATGCTTCTGTGTTGTAATTGCCAAGCCTTCTGCCACTGCTCCTTTTAATGTGATCAAAATCTACTGCTTCCCCCTATAGCAACAAAAAAAAAACATTCCTAATTTAATAATTGCCATTTATGGCACAATTACAGAAAATAGTCACTAGATGTTGGCTAAAAAGGCTGCTCTCTGAAGTCTGCAGAAGGTTATAAATTGCTAATATTACAGGTTCCATCCAATAGAATGTGACACTGGAGGGCAGAGGGTGGAGGCAGACTTGTAGTAAAATCAGAATTTCTGTGACATAATGGACTGTATCATAAAAGTCATGTATGTTTCCATTTAAGCTTATTTTGGTGGCTCAAAAATCTCTGATTTGTTTTTGCTCCTACACACTATGATTCACTACTCTCAAGGACATTATTTGTACAGTCACATGCTGAAATGGATGATGCTCTGTTGATTAACCACATTTATAGAACACATATTTGTACAGTGTCCTTTTAAAGAAATACCTAAACTGAGCAGTTCTATTTAAGCCAAAAAGCTCTATGTGTTATCCTTTTCCCCTAAATACTGATATACAAAGGATGAGCAGTTAAACAGAGTTTAACAACAAAAAGTCACCAACAAAGACTGCTAAAAACTGTAATTGCAGGTTCTCCCTGGGTGAACAGTATTACTTACTTCAAAAGCCTTTAAAAAGGTGAAAGGGTTAAAGTTGAATACTTTCTTGTTAACAGAAGCATAAATGATTTAATTGTAGGAAGAATTAGTACAGAAAAAAACAACTTTAACTGCTTGCTTTAAAAAAAAAAAAAAAAAACTTTCAAAGCATTAAGATCTATTTTGACCCATTTTTGTATATTTAAAGTGAGTTTGTTAGCAAGTAATTATACATTCAAAAAGAGTTAACGACAAAACTGTAGTTAAATAAAATAAATGTACAAATCTGAAACGAAATGCTAATTCATTCCATAAATTTTTATACAGATGTATGCAGTACAAAAAAAGTATGCAACCGTGGTTTATATGAAAAATTACTATTCTTATATTCCTACATCATCTTTTAAGCATTTTGAGGTTTTGATATACACATTTGTCTACAGATACTTAGTTTAATAGGAAGCACATGTAGTGTATACACATCATTTACTTGCATACACTAATTACACATGGTTAAAATTAACTTATTTTACAAACTGCCACAAACAAGTTTTGATTCAATGAATATTTATTTTCTACAGCAAATGCTTCTTTACCAGTTTCTAAAGAGACTGTGTTTGAGTGGCATAGCAAAATTGCACAAAAAGACATTTTGAGGTGAAGGAAACTCTCAAGTAAAAGCCATCTCTCTCAGGTCTTTTGTTCCAGTTTCACAATTCAGTGGGGAATGGTGCATTGCCTAAAGCAATCTAATTATATTACATTTCATTTTTCAGAAAACTAAAAAAAAAATGTATTTATTGGAAAATCAAAAAAGTACTTTGCCCCACTCACTTTACCCTTCTCATTTAGCCCTTCTCTTTTGTTATAGACCCCATTATTGATGGGTGCCTCTTGTGTTATCTGCAGAGTTGAATATTGTTCATCTTAACTGATGATGGCTGTCTGTTGCTTTTGTTGCCTTGCCCCTTCCACTGCTTGTAAGGGTGTGGGGCCCTTGGATCCAGGCCGAATAAATCCCGGGGACTTTTGTCATTTTAATTATAGTTAAGAAACAACATTTTTATATATATATATATATATATATATATATATATATATATATATTATATATATATATATATATATATAATAAGAAATGTTGTTTACAACAAATATATATATATATATAGTGAAGAGTCCACTTGTTGAAATGTTCTCGCTAGACCTTTTTTTATGACAACCCAACACAAGATTTGAAGTTTAAGCACTTTCATGCATTTTTATTAATTACGGAAAAGAAAAGCCTACCTCCCACCTGGAGTGCTAACTAAACTAAACAAAAAACCCTAAATTATAAAACCGGCTATGGCTATATATATATATATATATATATATATATATATATATATATATATATATATATATATATATATATATATAAAGCAATTCATTGCCCAAACAGGTGCAATCACTGGCCAGATCCACCTGTAGTGAACAAAAAATGTATGCCACGAACGATCATTCAGTATCCTCTTTATATATCTAGAAACAATATGAATTTCTCAGTAGCAAAATAGATGGCCATATATTGTCAGACTTAGTCCAAATGTTATAGTCAACTCATTTCAGTCATAATCAGGACAAACAAAAAACAGGTAGGAATGTAAGAATTGAAGTGGTGGTAGCTGTTTGCTTATCCATCACATTATCTGTGAAATGCTGCCACACCAATGCCTAAATGTACAAAATATGGATAACAGATATCTGCCTGTTACAATGCCAGGAATATCCTGAGTGATGGAGGCAGGTGTGTTCCTGTTAACTTGTTAACAGGAACACACCTTGTTAATCATAACATAGGTATTGTTTCAGGCTTATTGAGATGGTAATGCATACATCTATAACTCTGTCAATGTTAATTTCTATGGACAGTTGACCAGTCTTTACATAGACCAGGTGAGGTAAGAACAAATTTGTTATTTACCTGGACCCTTTCTTTTTAAAACTCCTTAATCTCAGAAGATATAATGATAAAATGACAAATGTTTGAAATATAAGTCTGTTTATATATTTTCTATTGCAGGAGTAAGTTTGAACTACAACAAGTCATTAGGAACTAGGAAGCAACAGGAATGTTTCATCTGTACCATCTTTGAGACATCTGCATATTTTAAATGTTATTATAATATACAAGATAAGAATCAAAAGAGAAGAAATCCAGTGATAATATAGCTAGGCCCAATAAGATGTAAGACAATAGATTATACACCTCTGGTTACCACTCCTATGAAGTACTTTACATGTTAATCTGCATAACTTCATTTATTTTCTTATACATAGGTTATGAGTTTTCAATAAGACAAGTCAGCTTTGTCTTAATGCTTAACGTATTTCAGTTTGGTTTTATGGGAATTATTAATGGGAGCGAGTGGCATGGTGGCAATGTGGTTAGCGCTGTTGCCTCACAACTCCAGGGTCCTGGGTTTGATTCTGGCCTCAGGGGTCTGTCTGTCTGGGTGGAGTTTGCATGTTCTCTCCATGTTCTCCCCATGTTTCTCCAGGCACTCCGGTTTCCTCCCACATTTTGGAGTATACAGTAATTTGGCAATGTTTCATCTTCAGTGTACTAACACATAGTATCTGTATTGTATTTATACTTTAATAATTCCACACATCGTACCTGTTGTGCACTTCCATTCATTATGTAGATCTTATGTAGGTTATAGCAGTTTAGAAAGTTGTGCAATAGATAAAATAAGCTACCTGTCATTTTCAAAAAGTAAACTCTTGTGAAAAGAAATCATAATACAGAATAGTTTCATTAGTTGGGACAGCCTTTGAGAGTCATTAACAGCAGTTTATACTTTAAACCTGGAAATAATTAACTTAAAAACCATTACCTTTATTTTTTGTAATATTTGTGTGTGTGGTCTATTTGCATTTGTTTATTATTAATCCTTCTGAAAACAAGCAGTTGGTAAGGCTACATTTATTTAAGAATATAGGTATTGTATCATTTTAAAAGAAAATCCCAATGAAATTAATTGAATTAATGTGTCTGTTTTTTAATTATTATTCTTTAAAAGTCTTATTAAGTTGGCCGTATTTGTATTATGGTATTAAGCTGTAGTAAATAACTGCTGGCATGTTCTTATGTTCATGTTTTATATTGTTTTGTTGTGTCTTTGCATTATACAACATAAGAATGTTTATTATAATTGGAGGACAATGCATATTGTAAAGAGCTCATGTAAAAATGCTTCTGCATCGTACTGAAGTTCTGAATAAAAGCTTTTAAATTGTTGTATTATTTGCTTTTATTAAATAAATGTACTGTGTAAACCAACACCAGTTTTTTATTATCGAACAAAATATTCTACAAACTAATTACAGATGAAGTCTCATGCTACAAACATCAATTTCTGGAAAAACTTATGAGACTATCTTTGTTTTTTAAAGCCTGTGTTATTACATAGCTGACGTCAGCAAGCTATTTTATCTAGAAGGCACGGGCCCAGTCTGGGAAGTGTCCTCCTGGTCTACTGGGGCTTTTGTTAGTCCCCAACCCACAGGAGCACAAAGGCCAATGCAACACTCACGGAGGGCCCCAGTCAAGATCTTCAATTCATCATCACCAGGATTCAAACTGGTAAACACCTGATTGTGTGATTCACCCTACACAGTGTGGTTGTGCCTTTAATGAATGAGTCACTGGGGACCATAGTGTAGTAAGCCTTTGTATTAATATACCTTACTAACTCACAACTCATATGAGTAGCATATTAATGCCTATTTAATTATGCAAAGCCTATAGAGCTTGAGTAAGTCAGGAATAATGAACTTATATTGAAATAAAATATTAAACAAATTGAAACAACAGGATGACTAGTATTAAGACATTATTGCTTGTTGTATATAGACTGATTTGAAACATGCTTTATAAATAAATAAAACAATGTAAAAAACAAACAAGAAAAATTGTTGCTTAACAACCAACTTATGTTTATCATTTTTGTTATATTTGACCTCAAATGGAGCCTCACTGCTGCTGCAATGCACTAGACTCTTTATACCCATGTTATCTCTGAAAACCAAGCACCATCATGACCTTAGAAATCATGTGGACTGATGATTAAGATTAAGAGCCAACCTCTATACATACTATCAAATCAATCGCCTCTTTTCGCCACCACCAATACAAAGCTACTGAAACCTGGAAGTCTCCTCTTGGATTAGTAGGGTGCCTGACCAGTGGTAGTCACTGAAGTGCGATGTGGTGAATTGTTATTCCTCTCTAACCGACAGGACCTTCAAGACCAATGAAATGTTCCCTGTACGCAAGCACACTGTGAGCCTTGGTGCATTTACTAGGCAAGTCAATGGGGGCATTTTATTATAAATTTGTAAAAAGCAATATTGATTATTTCCCACATGAAAGAAAAATCTGAAAGAGTGAAAGGAGAGGTAATGCCTTAAACAAGCTAATTACATTTATAAAATCAGTGACAGTGCTGTTCTATTTAAGGTAAATGAAAATGTAAAAATTGTTCATTTGCAAATAATGCCACTAGGATTAGTACTGGTATAATAATGTATGTCATCTTTATTAAAGATAAAACCAAAAATCCCACCCCCACATGTGGTAATGCAATTTCTTGTTGTTTATTACAATATTTTAGAAACATTATTTTATGGGCCCTGGTCCGGTCCTGGTTTAATTTGGAGCACGCCAATGCAGAGTCCGCAGGTGACATGATGACCTTTGTCGACTAGTAGGCTCTAAATGGTGTGCTCTGTATGGTCCTTTTTAATGCATTTGTCTAGTGCTGTGGATAAGAAGTGGCTCATAGGGCCATCTCCCCCCAAAGACAGAGCACGCTGTAAAGTGGTGGCAAGGGAGGAGGAGGCCAAACAAAAAAGAAGAGACATGAATGCAAGCCACACAGTTTTTACAGGTAAGTAATAATGTTATAAACTATGTATTTATTTATCTGCTTTGCTTGTTTTTTTCTCACAATTTACAGTACCACAACTGCTGTTTTTTTTTCAAATGTGGAAGGTCCAGGGGGAAAAAATTTATTCATAATGTAGTTTAACATTAAATTGTTCAGAACTGTTGACAGGTAGTCTTCTAAAATAAATGTAAATTGCACCAATACAGTTCTTGAAATGGTGACTTATTAAAAAAAAAAAAACTGAGCATTTGTGTGATTCGTAATTTTATTAGATGCAGAGCTCCAGAAAAAAGACAGGGACAACGGCGTGATATACTATACAGGACATCACGATGATTGAAGTTCTGCTCTGGTTCTGCCTGGTTTTGACCTCATAATCGAAAGGAATTGAAAAAGCATGAATGATAAAAATAACCAAATCACCAAAGAAAACATTTACCCACTTTCAGGGCTGACTCAAGCAATTTTGGGGCCCCTTGCGAAAAAAAAAAAAAATTGGGGGCCCCCTTTATACATACATTGTTAGGCTACTCACTTTTAAAAACAGGGCTTTTTTTGCTTTAAGGGATGCAAATTCATCAATCATCCCTGAGTAGTCCAGGAACTGGCAAATGTCATGCTTAATTGATATTTCAGCCAGACCATTTAGCCATTCTAGGGTCACGGTAGAATGAAGAGAGGCCTTTATGAGCTTTAGTTTTGAGAAGCTGTGCTCAGCAGTGGCTACACTTACAGGCAGTGTCAATAAGATGCGTAATGCGATGCAGGAATTTGGGAAAACTTCTGACAATCCATGCTTGACAATGAACTCCAGTGCTCCTAGAGCAGTGCTTTGCCTGCTGTCTTCTAAGACCAGCTGCAAGGTAATAGTTTCACGCAACAACAGCCTACAGTATAGAGAAAAGTGTACTCCAGCGGGGTCTCCTGTAGTAGCTCTAGTCGTTTTTATGACACCTTTTATTTGTAGTTTTTGTACAGCTTGCTGAATTAATCCTCTGTGCATTACCATGGCTATTAATGTCACATGACCACCTTTGTTTACTTTCGTTTTCTTTTGTATTAATAAATCCTGCATGCCTGTGCTGGCGTTTTCAACTCCACCCCTAGTTGTCTCTCTGTATTGCTTGAGCAGCGGTTACCCACACACGTGACACAAGCATCACCCTGTCACAGATACTTATTGCATTTATTGTTCATTTAAAAAAAAATGTTAGAAGTTTGTATTACCTGAGCGATCCTGCAAAAATGTGGCAAAAGGTGTTGTGGTCAGACGAGAGCAAATTGGAACTTTTTGGTCTAAATGCCAAGCGTTACATTTGATGCAGACCCAACACAGCACATCTCCGAGTCAACACCATCCCTACAGTCAAGAGTGGTGGTGGCAGCATTATGCTATGGGGATGCTTCTCCCCTCAGGGACTGGAAAGCTTGTTAGGATTGAAGAAAAAATAGATGGAGCAAAGTACAGGCAAATACTAGAGGAAAACCTGTTTCAGTCTGCTAAAGACTTAAAACTGGGGCAAAAATTCACCTTTCAGCAGTACAATGATCCAAAGCACAAGACTAAAGCTACACTGAAGTGGCTTAAGAATAAGAAAGTGAATGTCCTTGAGTGGACCAGTCAGAGTCCTGACTTGAATCCTATTGAGAATCTGTGGAAAGACTGGAAAACTGTTGTCCATAAGCGATTCCCAAGCAACTTGACAAAGCTTGAGCAACTCTGCCAAGAAGAATGTGCACAGATTGCACCAAGCCAGTGTGCAAAGTTGGTAAAGACTTACCCAAAAAAACTTGCAGCTGTAATTGCTGCCAGGGGTGCTTCCATCAAAATTGAGTTAACGGGTCTGAATACTTTTGCAATCAACATATTTCAGTTTTTTTCTCTTTAGTTTTTGCTGACATTTACTGTAACTTATCTTACCCTTAGAAGCCTTCAGTTTGAGTATTGAAGTTTTGAATAAAATATTAAGTTTATAAAAATGTGTAGGCAACATTTTGTATTTCACAAAATGGGACACCATAGGAAGGGTCTGAATATTTTTGCAAGGTACTGTGTGTGTGTGTGTGTGTGTGTGTGTGTGTGTGTGTATACACACACACACACACACACTTTGGTATTTTTGTAAAGAAAAGTAGAAAATAAATAAATAATCACAGGCAACCTGACAAGCCCCCCACCCACACTTCTCTAGATTTGCTTAATCTGAGCTCTATGTCCTCCCTCTCGGTCTGCTGTCAGTTGGAACCATATTTTAATAATAGCTTCAATTTCTTCTTCTGATGCTTTTGATGTTAAACAGTTATGTTTGACAGCACCTGTCCAAAATTACTAGTACCTCAGAACAGGGAGGACTATTTAAAATGGTCTAATTAACACAATTAGCTGTCCAGACTGCATTTAAACCACACCAGTTGCCTTTAAGATAGTTTAAAGTGCTAAATACAGTTTGTAACCACACTACAGAGCATTTAATACCATACTTGAGAACTGGACTCGAGACTACCTCAGGGGCTAGTCTATACAATCCGGTTCTAATTAGGTCACATCAAGTAGTGTGCTTTGTCAGAAGTGTGGACGCTGTAATACCAAACTACCGTATTCAGTCCCATTGTCCATTGCTCTCCTAGAAACTGTAACCTAACTATTTTGGACGCATTAGTCCTGACTAAAGAAGAAAAGGTGTGGACGGACTGTGCTGGACTCATTAGAATGTTTTTGAGTAGGTTTCTCTTGATCGGTTATGTAGACTGGACAGTTGCACACAGTTTATTGATCAGACTGAATGAAAATCTGAAAGCCCTGTGGCCAGGGGTGGGCACCCTTGCTCTGGAGGATTGCACTTGATAGTTGAACCCTAAATAAAAACTAAAAACACATGCAAAAATATTATTATGGTTTATTACATTAAGATCATTATTTTACAAATGCTAACATCCATGTGTTAAAAATCACAGTAATAAAATTATAAGAAAATATTGCTATCTCAGGGTTCTGTGACATTTTATGAACAACTAACCTAATGGTATCCATTTTGTACCTTATGATTTTACCACACTCCTTATGGAATAATTTTTCTGTAAGTCACCAAGCCTAGCTGTTATTTTCACTTTCAGCATTTGGCCTAAGGTTAAGTCATGTCACATCAGCATTACTCCAACGTTTCTTCTAACTTGGCAGCGATAACTGTGTCTCTGTATTTCATAAATATATTAAAATATAAATTAAAACTGACTTACCAAAAACCACATCTTTTAAAACAACGTCTTTAAAGGGCCTTTTGCGATTGACACCTGTCCAGTTAATTTGTTTTGCAAGGTTTCAGCTCTTCCTCGGAAATTTTACTTTTTTCCTATGTTCAGAGGACTTTGCTGCTTTTCCTCTTCCATATGTTTTATGTGTTTTGATCTCCATGCTCCACATGTTCCCATACCTCACCTACTGGTTTATGGTCTTCTATCTCACCTCTGGGCTGTAAATGTGGCCGCTAAATCACCTGATGCACAGGCAGCACTCATGGCAATCCTCATTATCATAATTGCAGTTTATAAAATGTGCGCGTTGAATTGATTTCAAACTGGCACAGGGTGCAGTGCAAAATAATTGCCTGGCCACAAGGCCATTTAGAGTTTGCAGGCACATTGTTTTGCACTGCACCTATCCTGGTATCCCCCACAATCATGGGGTTTCCATGCGGGTCAATTTACACATGAAATGGCAATGTGCATGCAAGTTCGGGAGAATTACTTGGGTAAATCAGGTTTGTGGACAAAAAAACGGCCAAAGAGAGGGATAGAGTAAATCTCATTTACTCGTGTAAATGACGAAACACATGGGAAATCCTGCCCAGTATTGCATGGAAATGTGCATTCTACGTGTAAATGTTAATGAGTGTGTTTATCCTTAACTATAAATATTGCAAGGGAGCAGGTTAGTTGTTACTGTGGATTCCAAGATGGCAGAAAGTTGTGGCTGGTGGGTGATTTTATGTTTAGCAGTGGTGCAGTTCACCTTAATGATAATGTGGGTGGCTTTTTTTATTATTGTCTTTTTTTTTTTTTATCCCAGTTGTGTCCAAAGACAACATGTGTCTGCCCTCCACATTAGTAAATATAGTAAATATAGTTGGTGACCTATAACAAGTTGTTGATTCTCTCTCAGAACTTACCAAATAAAATTACAAATGAACATACTGACTGTGTTTTATTTATTTGCATCATTAATATTTGACACAACAGTAAATCCAACACAAAAAAGAAAGGAGAGAATCTCTGACAGCACGAGACTCCTCAGATCGCTCCTGTCCAATTGAAACTTTTCATAATCAAATTAATACAATTAGTAATCTTTTGTAGAGCAATGTAAAAAAAGCAAATTACATATGTGGACATGATGGGGATAGAGAAATGACCAATTAATTAATTAATGTACAAATAAATAAATTAGAATGTAATGAACACTAAAATGGATTTAATAAATAAATGTGGTAGGGAAGTAGTGATGTTGTATTTTTGTTATTGTGCTGTAAGTGTAATCTATAACAAAAACACTGTCAATATAAAAAAAAACAAGTTAGAAAAATGCAACAGCTGTTTAAAGTGGTGATATAAAACACAAAAGCCCAAGTTAGGAGAAGCAATTGGAGCAACCTTGTCATCAAGCGAATAGCACAATTGGAAAGGTCCTGGGGCCCAACATTCACACAATTGTTGCTTCTAACTTGGCTTATTTTTTTCATCTCTCCACTTTACATTGAAATCCTCATTCCCTTATCATCTGCATTGTAACCAGAATAAAGATGCTGAGACACATATGTGCCAAGGAAAGTGCTCAACACAGAAGTTTTCTTGGTTATCCTTACAAGCACTACTACAGAGAGAAAGACAAATGGGGAATGGGAGACGTGTCATCACAGGAGCAGACAAGTATGCTTTGGGAAGACACACGGACAATATTTTTATTGCAGATGTGACTTTTGAGCTGATAAGGGAATGGTCACAATGCCCTTGAAGTTGTACAAAGAGTGATGAAAAAAGAAGCCAAGTTAGAAGCAACAACTTGTTCTCCTAACTTGGGCTTTTGTGTTTGATATCACCACTTTAAACAGCTCTTGCATTTTTCTAGCTTGTTTTTTCACTTGATCAAATAATGAATAAAGTGAGGGAAAGCTATTTGAGAATGTGTATTGTAAATAGACACAGGAAAGACAAAAGAGTAATAAGTAGAGTAAAATAAGAGAAATGAGAAAAGATTTGAAAGTAAAATAATGGTAGAAAGGACTTTTGGACAATATTGAAAGGGTAAACATTGTATTGTTTTAGTTGCAAATGTACATCCATGAGTGGTGAAAACAATATGTCTGTTTTGGTAGATACAAAACAACAATGTTATGAATGGTTAAAAAGGTACATATGCATGCCAGTGCTAAAGGATAGTATACTAACACATTTTTATGCTGAAAAAAATATTATTCTCCTTATTATAGAGGTGTGTGAAAGGGTGGCTTGCAGTGGTGACATCAGACCAGAAACACAGACTCCACAACAAGAATGGCAGGTGAAAACTGAGCCATGGCGCTCAGTATGTTATTAATAAATAATAAACAAAATAAAGGTTTAAACAAAACCAACACAAACAAAAAGGCATGTTGGCCAAACAAATAAACACACAAATAATGAGTGTATCGAGCTTAAACAAGCACACTTAGCAATTGTTGTGTTCCTCCACAGACTTACGTTTCTCCTCTGATGCTCTCTACCTTGAGCGCAGACAGCTGCAGGCTTTTATATTCTGACCATAGTCTGCATGAGATTAATAAGGATGTGTGACTCTCAGCTAGTTATATATTCAGTTGCTGATCAGTCACGCATCCACACAAGTTTTAAAATCAATACAAAACAATAATAAATAATGGAGACGGCTTCTCATCTGTGCCGCATAAAAATACAATAATAATAATAATAATAATAATAATAATAATACAATAATAATAATACAAATAATAATAAAACAGTGCACACATGTATATAGGGGCAGGACACTCTGCCACATATTCCTCCCCCTTGCGCGCAGCATACATGGCCTCAAAACCGACTGGCAGCAGAGCCATTAACAGCTTCCGGGCTGGCTCCTCCAGCCCCAGCACATCCCCAGAGCTGGTGGCAACCCCAGGCAAAAGCGGACCCTTGGGAGACGACGGCAGCAGCGGACCCTCGGGAGGCGACGGCAGCAGCGGACCCTCGGGAGGCGAACTCAGGAGAGGGGCCCCTGGAAATAGAGGTGACAGAGGGAGCTCCACCTTTCCCTCGTACCCTGTAACTGGTGGCTCCACTGGGAATGTGGAGCAGCAAGTAACCCCAGGCGATGCAGAGCAGCAGGCAACCCCAGGCGATGCAATGCAGGCATCCTTGGGCGAAGCGAGGCAGAGCAGAAGCAATCCCTCCCATGGTGGTGGAGGTGGGAACGGCAGGTATTCACCCTCTGATGGTGGAGATGGAAGCTGCAAGCAGTCCTCCCATGGCAATGGAGACAGTGGTGGTGGTGACAGAGGCAGCTCTTGCTACTCTGCTCCTGGCAGTGGAAGTGGTGGAGACAGAGGCAGCTCCTGCTGCTCTGCTCCTGGCAGTGGAAGCGGAACCAGCAGGAATTCACCCTCTGCTGGTGTAGGTGGGAGGTACAAGCAGTCTTCCCCTGGCGGTGGAGACGAGAGCAGCAAGTAGTCTCCCTCTATCCTCAAGGACTGATGCGGCTCTCCCTTTAATCCTGGGAAAGTAGTGCTTGTGTCCGTGCTGTGCTGTGTAGGGAAGATAGTGCTCAGGGTGTAGTCCCGGCTCTGTGGCGGCACCTCCTGGTCCTCTTCTCCGTGTGGTAGGGATGGAGACAGAGACAGTTCCAGCAGGTATTCTCCCTCTGCTGTTGGTGGAGGAACCAGCAGGCATTCTCCGTCTGCTGGTGGTGGTGGGAGAGTCAGGTAGTCCTCCCACAGTGGTGGAGATGGAACCAGCAGGCATTCTCCCTTTGCTGGCGGAGGTGGGAACAGCAGACACTATTCCTCAGCTGTTCTCATCCTGGGTCGTGGACCTGGGGTCTTCCCTTTCTTGGACTGCAGACACTCAGCATCCTCCTGGATGTGCATGCTCCTGCCCCTCAGGCTGTGGAGGTGAAACCAGCAGGCATTCTCCCTCTGCTAGTGGAGACGGCAGCGATGGCTTCTCTCCCTCTGATGCTAGAGACGGCGGCGATGGCTCCTCTCCCTTTGGTGCTGGAGACGGCGACGATGGCTCCTCTCCCTCTACCACTGGAGATAGCGGGGCTTCTCCCTCTTGCACTGGAGATAGCGGGGCTTCTCCCTCTTGCACTGGAGATGGCAGCAATGGCTCCTCTCCCTCTGGTACTGGAAACAGTAGCGGTTATCCACAGCCAGGTAGTTGAGCACAATGTCTGGGAGGGATGTTGGGTGGTGTTGCTGTTCCCAGGCCTCCCAGCACTCCCTATCTTGGGCCCACAGGAGTTTGATCACAACAAGGAGGGCCTCCTCAATATCCCTCTCAGGCTTTGTCAGTCAGTCCCAAAGCCCCTCAGAGGAGAGTGGACCAGTCTGCCTTGGAGGACGCTGCTGGTAGAGGTGGGAAGAGCTCCCTCTCAGGCTTTGGATGCACAGGCTCCCCCCTTCTGGGCGTTGGATGCACAAGCTCCTCCAATACAGCCATAGGACGTTCGGGCTTCTCTGTCTCTAGCAATGGAGGGGGTTGGTTGGGTGCTATGTGCCCAACCTCACCAACAGCAAAGCACCATTCCTCACCTTTCAGGCAGGTGAGGCAGACATCCAACGTGGTAGAGACAGAGCAGGACCTGTGACTGGCTCTGTGCTGCAGCTGATGCGCTGGCTGCTGCTGATGTAAACAAAGCTCCAGATAGCCTCTTGTTGACTGTGTTTTAATGAATCCTTCAGAGGCTGCAAGTGAAGAAGGAACTGCAATGTTGCATTTGCATAACATGAGGTAAAATTGGGGTTGCTCAAGCCTCTGAATGGATGTGTAACTGCAAGTGTTCTCTTAGAAAATTGAGGCTTTTGCTGCTCCTGAACATTAGTGATGGCTCGGTGAATGAAATGCGCTCAATCTTTTAACTTCTGTCCCTTGTGTGTGTTGGTCTTCTTCAAGCTTATCAACTTAGGGCAATAAATCTCTTTGAGCCTATTGTACTCTGCAACTGGAGTTTGAGGTGCCTTAATGCAGGTGGGGTCAAAAAGTTGATAAGGTGGACACCACCTAAGGATGTAACTCTGGAAAGTGCAATGAAACTTTGTCCATAGGAGGAAAGGGAGTTACCAAGATTTGTTTTTAGAGTCTTACCCTGGCATTTGTGGATGGTGACTGAATGATCACCAATGACAGGGAACTGCTCTTGAACAATGTAGACTCTGTCCATGATTTTAAACTTTGAGCGTAAACATTTAAAGGTATGGGTAACTCCATTGTTAAATTAGATGGTTATGGTTTTAAGCATACTTGTGTTTTCCAGATAGTAGGAAACAGCTTGAAGCTTCCTTATTACCCTATTGATGAGACCAGTGGTTTTGCGAAGCACCAGTTTGCAGCCTATTTTGATTTGTATGGTAGTTTCCAGTCCAGATGTAAGACTGCAGTCAGCGTTCTAGGCATTTATTTTTTTCAGCACATTTCTCTGCAAGTTACAAGGGCAGTCAACAGTCCATAAGATGAATGTCCTCTCCAAGCATACAATTAAGCACGGCAGTCTGGATCTGGTTACAGGCATCTACAGTAGGCATGACACAGGTTGAGCCCTTGAGATGAAATAACTAGGTGGCTATTTTTTAAATTAGCAGTGGGAGAAAACCACTTCAGCAAGTACAGTAGAATCTGCCAGAACTAACGGACGCTGTATCTACTGTAGATACTAATGAGAGTAAAACAAATACAAAAGAAAAACAAGGAAAACGCAGATCTTTTCAATAAAGCTGGGAGTGTTTGTATAAATGGATTTTATATTTTTAAATGCTTCAATAACAGTTCTGCTTGTGAAGCATCCACACTATAATTTGACAGAATAGATGATCTATTTGCTCTGTGCAGGACCTTATTTTCTCCTATTGGTACTTGTGCCCTGCAGCACTCATGGAACCATTGCAGTGAACATATTGTCAGTGATTAAAGCCTGGTTTTCAAACAAACTGATTATCGCTTACCAACACTATACTAGTATAAGAAAAGCATGTTTTTAAAAAAGTATTTTTAGCTTTCAATCACTTAAAATATACTGACGATATTATAAACAACACCAAGCTACAGACAGGGAGACCCAAGCTTTAAACGTGTTACTGTTTATAAATAAGAACTCAACTTTAATATGAATATTGTGATATTATGCTTTAAGCAACATACTATGATAGTGTTCATTATGGTAATTGTTTGTTTATTAGTTTTAAAATGTTTTGTAAAACATGACCTATTGTTTGACCCTCGTTTGTACAACTGGCCCCTTTTACTAATGGCATCTTCAATCAAGGTCGTAACCAAGTATAAATCTCCACATTTTTGTAAAATGACTTTACACTTATTTCTAAAGATGCAATGTGTTTCAGTAAATTCAAACAATAAACTTCACATCCCACGCAGAAGGAGAACACAAACGGAAAACACCACTAAGTGGGGTTGGCATTGCAAGGGAGATGAAGGGAGGTTTCACATTTCCGATCGAGTAACAGTTTTCTAAGCATCATTTGTGAATGCTTATTCACCATTGCTACACCCTGTTAGAAAATTGACTTCCCTGCATTTTTAAAAATTATTCATCATATAATCAGAAAATCACAATTTACAAGATTAAATATGCTACTATACTCCTCCTGGGCTCTGCCATAATAGGGTCACATGAGTATGATACTGCACGCCGATTAGCTCAGTGGATAAGTCGGATTTTGCTAAATTAGAAACCTGGAATATAGCGAGTTATGGAAAGAAACCATCATTTGTGTTGTATTTAATGTGGTGTATATAGTGTTTTGAGGACAAAGGACACTGAACATCAGAAAGTAGGCACAGTGAGATGAATGATCCTACTTTTACCTCAGTTTTGGTGCAAATAGCATATATCGCATTTTGCATCTAAACTCTTCATATATACAGTACTGTGCAAAAGTTTTAGGCAGGTGTGAAAAAATGCTGTAAAGTAAGAATGCTTTAAAAACTAGACATGTTAATAGTTTATATTTATCAATTAACAAATAGCAAAGTGAGTGAACAGAAGAAAAATCTAAATCTTATCCATATTTGGTGTGACCACCCTTTGCCTTCAAAACAGCATCAATTCTTCTAGGTACACTTGCACAAAGTCAGGGATTTTGTAGGCATATAGTCAGGTGTATGATTAAACAATTATACCAAACAGGTGCTAATGATCATCAATTCAATATGTAGGTTGAAACACTATCATTAACTGAAACAGAAACAGCTGTGTAAGAGGAATAAAACTGGGTGAGGAAGAGCCAAACTCAGCTAACAAGGTGACGTTGCTGAAGACAGTTCACTGTCAAAAGTCATACACCATGGCAATACTGAGCACAGCAACAAGACACAAAGTTGTTTTACTGCATCAGCAAGGTCTCTCCCAGGCAGAAATTTCAAGGCAGACAGGGGTTTCCAGATGTGCTGTCCAAGCTCTTTTGAAGAAGCACAAAGAAACAGGCAATGTTGAGGACCGTAGACGCAGTGGTCGGCCAAGGAAACTTACTGCAGCAGATGAAAAACACATCATGCTTACTTCCCTTCGCAATCGGAAGATGTCCAGCAATGCCAAAAGCTCAGAATTGGCAGAAAACAGTAGCATGGTGGAGGTTCCTTGCAAGTTTGGGGCTGCATTTCTGTAAATGGAGTTGGGGATTTGGTCAGAATGAGGAGTCTCCTCAATGGTGTGAAGTACAGGCAGATACTTATCCATCATGCAATACCATCAGGGAGGCATCTGATTGGCCCCAAATTTATTCTGCAGCATGACAAGGACCTGTCACAAAGACGGCCGAAGTGGGCGGCGTCAGAACCAGGAAAAGGAATGAACACAAAGACAGATGATGTGAAATAATGATGGCACTTGCTTGCACCGGTTTATTGCAAAATAAAAGAGTTTAAACAAACAGAAACAGGACACGGCACTCCACGCCAAAATAAATAGATACACAAAAACGGACTATACAGACAAACTAACAAACATGGTGAGCAGATAAATAAACAAGTATCATGCTGGTCCCACCAGCACGCAATAGCAATTGTTGACAAATAATTTCTCCTCCTCTCTCTCCCGTTCTACACTCACTGAACACCCAACTGCGAGTGGGTGAAAACATGTTGCTTTTATGCAGCTGTACCAAGACTTGACTGCTAATCAATCATTCAATTGGAGTCTCGGTACAACTGCACGTGAATTAATAAAGTGCAATTCCCCATGCTCACATATTACTTTTTACTTGCACGTGAAGTGCTGTGCAATCCTCGTGCCTAAATACAAATATACATTTTAAACACTCGTGTTACACAGACCCGTTTATATTTCGTGTACCAATGACTATACACCAACATTTAACACATCACACGCAACATATAACAGAAAATACACACAGGGGTGGGCACTTCGTCACATGACCCCAAACATGCAGCGAAAGTCATTAAGAACTATCTTCAGCGTAAAGAAAAACAAGGAGTCCTAGAAGTGATGGTATGGCCCCCACAGAGCCCTGATTTCAACATCATCGAGTCTGTCTAGGATTACATGAAGAGAGAGAAGCAACTGAGGCTGCCTAAATCCACATTGTGGTTAGTTCTCCAAGATGTTTGGGCCAACCTACCTGCCGAGTTCCTTCAAAAACTGTGTGCAAGTGTACCTAGAAGAATTGAAGCTGTTTTGAAGGAAAGAGTGGTCAAGCCAAATATTGATTTGATTTAGATTTTTCTTCTGTTCACTCACTTTACATTTAGTTAGTTGATAAACATAATCTATTAACATGTCTATTTTTGAAAGCATTCTTACTTTACAGAATTTTTTCACACCGGCCTAAAACTTTTGCACAGTACTGTATATACAGTACCAGTCAAAAGTTTGAGTACACTTGCTGGAAACTAGGTTTTTTTCATAATTGACAATGTTTTACATTGTATACGTTTCTGTAAATACTTGAAAACACATGTTACAAATACAAAACAAAACATAATGAGTATCAAAGCAATGTTCAAGAAAATTGAAAATTGTCTCTAAATCTTGGATTCCTCAAAATAACCACCCTTTGCCTTAATAACAGCCTCACAAATACGAGGCATTCGGTTAACAAGTTTCAGCAGGAAATTACCTGACATGTCTTCCCAGTTCTTCTGCAGCAATTCCCAGAGATGTAGGGCACTTGTGGGTAGCTTTGTTTTGACTCTTCTGTCCAGCTCGTCCCATATAAGTTCTATGGGATTGAGATCTGGAGACTGGGCAGGCCAGGTCATTAGATTGAGTTGTCCTTCACTTTCCTTCTTCGCCAGATAGTTCTTGCACAACTCTGAGGTGTGTTTCGAGTCATTATCTTGCTGAAGAATGAAGGACTGCCCAACTAGCCTTAATCCTGATGGAATGGCATGCCTCTGAAGTATGCTATGATAGCCATGCTGGTTGAGCTTGCCATGGACTCTGTCACCAGCAAAGCAACCCCAGACCATGACACTGTCTCCTCCATGCTTGACAGTGGGAACCACACATGCACACCTCATGTGCTAACCCTTTCTGTGTCTTACAAATACTCGGCTGTTGGACCCAGATATTTCAAATTTTGACTCATCGGTCCATAAGACCAACTTCCACTCCTCAAACGTCCAGTTTCTGTGTTTTTTGGCCCAAACAATTCTCTTCCTCTTATTCTGCACTCTTAACAATGATTTCTTTGCAGCAATTCATCCAGTTAGGCCAGCTTCATGCAATCTCCTCTGAACAGTTGATGTTGAAACATCTGTACTACTAGTGGCATTTAGCTGAGCTTGTATTTCAGGAGCAGATAATCGACAGTTTCTCAGACTTGTGACTCGATTCTGAGGTCACCCTTGGCCTGCCTGACCTTGTTCGGTCCTTATGAGTGCCAGTTTCTTCAAATCGTTTGATGGTCTTGGCCTCAGCAGTTACAGACACTTACAAAGTTCTTGCGATTTGTCTTAAAGATTGACCTTCATTTTTAAAGTAATTACAGATGCTGTCTTTTTTCTTTGCTTAACTGAGTGTATTTTGTCATTTTCTGCTCCCTTACGTTCAGTAATGACAAACTTGTGCCTATGCTATCTATATTTATAGTAATCATGGACCCTCAGCTGGTAACAATAATTGGTGACAAAAGGTTAATTAGGTAACATGCTAGTTAACTCAGAGAACATCTAACAAAGACACTTGTTCTAACACCGTGTTATACACATTTCAGACTTTTAACTGATTTGGGCTTCAGGGTGACCATTTCATTGAAATTGAAAAAATTTACATTTTCATTTAAAAATTTAATTTTTGAATGCAATTCACTTATGATTATCAGCTTATGTAAGTACACGTATCATAAAATGTAATATTAACTGCTTATAGACAAGTTTATACAGTTAAAAGCACAGATATTCATGAAAAACCTAGTTTCAAGCAGGTGTACTCAAACATTTGACTGGCACTGTGTGTATATATATATATATATATATATATATATATATATATATATATATATATATATATATATATATATATTGTAGCGGTTTCAGGGATTGTGTTGTGGATGGACGTTATGTGCCTGCGAGGTTTCTTTGTTTTTTGTCTGCCAGGACCACGGACAGCAATGTGAAGTATTCCACAGAGGCAGGACCACGGACAGCTCAGTGGAAACTTCTAGACTGCAGCAGAATAGCCACACCTGTCTCCAAACTGCAGACAGGTGATACTAATCAGTTGCTCTATTTAATTGGATTTCTTTCTTTGTCTTTTTTGATCCTGGCAGGTGAAGGAGTAGGAGGTATTTGGAGAGAAAATGTGCACTGTGGAGAAGGAGGTTTTACAGAGAGAGATAAATATAATTACAACAAGGATTGAACACTCAACAACAAACTAGGACTGGACTGGAGAACCCGAACGACACTTGGACCCACCTTCTGTATGAAAACGATCCTCGGTAACAAACCCTGGCTTGAAAAGACAACGCTTGAAGGACCTCCCACTGGCGGCAGATTATTTACTTTGTTTGTTTTGATTTTTATTTATCAAGAACTCTGTCAAAGCCTGAAAATAATAAACAGATTTTAACCTTTACTTGGATTTGTGTTGTGTGGCTTTATGTGTAAACCCAGCCTTACAAAGAATCCGCCCCAGAAAACGCTACATTGGTGGAGAATGCGGGCAAGGCAGTGAGGTTACACACAGACGCACAAAAAAAAAAAGGTAAGTTTTTGGGTGTTTTAAGGGCAGACAACCATGGAAGATCTGTTGAGGCAATTAGTCACTTCCAATAACATGCAACAAGAAGCAAATCGGCAGCAAGTGGAAACCAATCGCTTGTATTGGAGGAACAAAGGAAATGCCAACTACAGATGAATATGGACATGCAAAATTAACTGCTGAAATCACTGCGGTGAAAATTGCTCATCAGACTGCTGGTCTACCCATCGTGGCTACTCGGTATCTGCAGAAAATGACGCCGGATGATGATGTTGAGGCTTTCCTAAAGACATTTGAGCGCACTGCAGAACGAGAGGTATGGCCAAAGATAAAGTGGGCGGGAATATCGGCTCCATTTCTTTGTGGGGAAGCACAAAAAGCATGGTCTGATCTGGAGGCAACAGAAGCCAATGACTATGACAAACTGAAGAAGGAAATATTAGCACGGTTGTGAGTCACTGTCTCTTTGAGGGCACAGAGATTCCATACTTGGATGTATCAACCCGAGATGGCATCCAGGTCACAGATGTTTGACCTTGTCCACCTAGCAAAAAAATGGCTGGAGCCCGCGACCCTCAGTACTGGTGCCATCGTGGAAAGAATAGTGATTGACCACTTCATCCGAGGCTTACCTTACGAGCTAAAGAAGGTTGTCAGCCAGGATAGTCCCACCACAGCGGACGGAGTGGTGGACCTTGTTGAGAGATGTTGAGCAACTGATGAACTGCTCAAACCCAACCTTTTGGACAGAATCACCCATGAAAAGAGAGACCTCAAAAAAGAAGAAAAACATCTCAACTTCAGCCACCCCGGGTTTGGAAAGAAAGAAACCAAAGGGCAGATCAGGAACATATGCGCCAGGACCATGTTTCCCCACCTGAAGCAAAGATGAAGAATCGACAGTTTGTTGACACAGACACCCGAGAGTGCTACAACTGTGGCGAAATAGGACACATCGCATGGAACTGTCCCAAGAAGACGGAACCTATGCAGGTCGACATTTCCAATCTACACCACTGCCATGTCATTTCTGCCCATGTCCAAGCCCACCGCCACCCACCGCACCTCAGTCGGGTACAAGTACAAGGAAAATAAGTAGATGCTCTGCTAGACTCATCATGCCTTCACTAATAACCCAGACGAAGATGACTGCCGCTCCAACCATGGACATCACCTGTGTACACGGGGACACCAAATCTTATCCAACTGCAGATGTAGAGGTTAACACCACCAGAGGGCGGTTCAAAGGTAACCTAGGATTGATTGAAACCTTACCATATCCCGTGATACTGGGCCGCGACTGTCCATATTTTCAAAAATTGCAGAAAGGACTACAGGACAAAGGAGATGGCTGGGCCAGTAATAGGGCATGCCAGGTACCATTTACATTTTCCAGTGAAAAGAAAATGAAGACGCTACCAAAGAACTTCCTGTCCTATGAAAGGAAAGTTAACAAATTGGTACTTACCGGCCCGACTCCCTTATCTAAAACACGTGTTCTCCTGGGGGAGGAAGGGGAAGAAGACGACGAAGAGACAGGAAACCCAGTCGGGATAAATGGTCCAGAAATGGTGGAAGAGGTGGAGCCAGAAGAGCAGGGTGAGGAGGCTGGAAATTCTTATGCCAATGAGATTTTTCCCCCTGCGTTAACACAGTATAGGAGAAAGTTTGGTACTGCTCAGCTGGAAGACCCCACATTACAGAACGCAAGACAGAATGTCAAGGTAATAGATGGTATACCTATAGATCCTGCTAATGCGTTCACTTTTCCTCATTTTTCCATGAGAAATAATCTCTTATACCAGGTCACAAAGTCCAATGACGTCACAATGGAGCAGCTGTTGGTTCCAACCCCATTTCAATGAACAGTGCTGAACCTGGCCCATAGCCATTTGTTGGGGGGGGCATTTACGGAGAGAGAAAACACAAGAATGGGTGTTACAACATTTCTTCTGGCTGGGAGTGTATGCAGATTTGGTAAGATATTGCCAGGGGTGTCCTGACTGTCAGAGAACCTCACCACTTCCTGCTTTATGAAATTCCTTAATCCCATTGCCAGTGATAGACACGCCATTCGATAGAATTGCTATAGATTTAATTGGACCATTACCACGGTCTGCGAAAGGCTTTCAATATATACTTGTTGTGGTAGATTATGCCACCAGGTATCCTGAGGCCATTCCCCTGCGTAGTGCCAACACCAAGAGCATCGCCAGAGAGCTGCTACAGATGTTCTTCCGGGTAGGTTTACCCAAAGAAATCCTGACAGACCAAGGCATGATGTTCATGTCTAAGGTAATGAAAGATTTATGTAAATGGATTCAAATCAAACAACTGCGCACTTCTGTATATCACCCCCAGACCGACAGCCTAGTCGAGAGATTTAATAGAACCCTGAAATCTATGCTCAGACGGACTATGGAGCGGGATGGGCGAAATTGGGATCAGCTGCTGCCATTTTTGATGTTTTCCATAAGAGAGGTACCCCAGGCATCCACTGGTTTCTCATCACTTGAGCTATTGTTTTCCCACAGGCCCAGGGGATTGTTAGATGTGACTAAGGAGAACTGGGAGCAACAGCCCAGCCCCCACAACACTGTCATAGAACACATAGAAGAAATGAAAGAACAAATAAACAGTGTAATGCCCATTGTAAAGGAACATTTACAGCAGGCCCAAGAAGCCCAGAGTTGAGTGTATAATCGTCCCGCTCAAACCAGAGAGTTCACCCCAGGGGATCGGGTTATGGTGTTAGTACCTATGACGGAATGTAAATTCCTGGCCACATGGCGGGTACCCTATGAGGTGTTGCAGAAAATGGAACCTGTGAACTACCTTATCCGTCAGCCAGGAAGACGAAAGCCAGAGCAGGTGTATCATGTTAACCTGTTAAAAAAGTGGGTAAGCCAAGAGGCACTGTGGTGTAAAGAAAACATACAGAATTCAGTGTTTTTGGCCACTTCCTCTTTTCAGAGAACCTGCTGGAAGAAATTTCCATCAGAGATGTATCGCCTTCCCAGATCCAGGAGCTACGTGAGTTGGTTATGAAAAATAAAGATGTGTTTTCTTCCTTACCAGGACACACCCATCACATCCAACATGACATCATCACGCCTCCTGGGATACGAGTCCATCAAAAACCTTATCGGGTGCCAGAGGCAAAGAGAGTGGCAATAAAAGAAGAAGTGAGGAAGATGTTGGAACTGGGAGTCATTGAAGAATCACACAGTGCGTGGTCCAGCCCAATAGTCCTGGTGTCGAAACCAGATGGATCAGTACGATTCTGTAATGACTTCCGTAAGTTGAATACAATTTCTGAATTTGATGCTTATCCCATGCTGAGAATAGATGAGATGATAGAAAGACTGGGAGATGGACGATTGATTAGTACACTTGACCTAACCAAGGGGCATTGGCAGGGTCTTCTGACCCCTGCAGCTCATGAGAAGACTACATTCTCTACTCCAGACAGCCTGTTCCAATATGTGAGACTGCCCTTTGGACTTCATGGAGCCCCCGGCACGTTTCAAAGGCTGATGGACCGCATTCTGCGCCCATATCAATCCTGTGCTGCAGCATATCTGGACGATGTGATAATCCACAGCCACACATGAGAGGAGCACCTAATCTGGTTAACAGCGGTCAGCGATGCCCTTCGGCAAGCAGGACTCACGGCCAACCCAAAGAAATGCACCCTGGGGGTAAGTGAAGCAAAGTATCTGGGCTATTCCATAGGGTGAGGGTTGATCAAACCACAGGACAAGAACAGCCACACCTGTCCCCAGTTGTAATCAGAGCCAAACTGCAGACAGGTGATACTAATCAGTTGCTCTATTTAATTGGATTTCTTTCTTTGTCTTTTTTAATCCTGGCAGGTGAAGGAGTAGGAGGTATTTGGAGAGAGAATGTGCACTGTGGAGAAGGAGGTTTTACAGAGAGAGATAAATATAATTACAACAAGGATTGAACACTCAACAACAAACTAGGACTGGACTGGAGAACCCGAACGGCACTTGGACCCACCTTCTCTATGAAAATGACCCTCGGTAACAAACCCCGGCTTGAAAAGACAACGCTTGAAGGACCTCCCACTGGCGGCAGATTATTTACTTTGTTTTGATTTTTATTTATCAAGAACGCTGTCAAAGCCTGAAAATAATAAACAGATTTTAACCTTTACTTGGATTTGTGTTGTGTGGCTTTATGTGTAAACCCAGCCTTACAAAGAACCCGCCCCAGAAAACGCTACAATATATATATATATATATATATATATATATATATATATATATATATATATATATATTTGTGCCATATAAAAATGTGAGAAACGTCATGTGTGTGTGTGTGTGTGTCCATCTGTCTGCGGTTATTGTTCTTATACAGTTCTACGGTTATGCACCATGCAGCGCTGTGAACACGGTTTATATTTTCTGCACTCGACTCACTCATATGTGTTTGTGGGTTGCTTTGAGCTCCCTATGAGATATTTGGATACAAATAAGCCCTGTATGAAGCTAATTTGATATGAATCATATGCAAAGTTTGAAATGTACCCATATTTTCAGTAGCTAACAATAATAATGAGAAAGCGTATTCGAATTCAATTAGATAACTTCTCTGAGCACTTTATGTAGGCTTTTTTGCATAGGTGGTGTTTTTTGTTTTGTTTTTTTGGTTTTTTTTTTAAATTTGGGTCAAGGTATGCGATTAATAAAGACAATTAAATGTTATTCCTTTCTGAATGTACATTACATCTTTTCATCTGCAATCGGCAGCACGATGCAGGAAAAACAGCTAGTTTATTTACTTATTATATATATATATATATATATATATATATATATATATATATATATATATATATATATATATATTTTTTAATACCATTTTGTCTGGAGAAGGGGAGCGGAGTGAAATGAAAGAAAGAGCAGAGCGAAGGATATTATTATGAACGGTGAACGGAATTGTCACCGCTTTGCTCCGCTCACATTCTCTGAACACAACACAGATGCTCATCGTTAAAATACATTGGGCCCGATCTTCGATCTTTACGCAATCCTCTCGCTAAATTTGTGCCTTGCAAAAAAGTAGTGCTGTGGCACAAAATGAGAGATATTCCAAAACAGCACAAAGCAGTTGCGAGATATTGGAATATAGCAGCTTTTTGAGCAATTCGCAAATCTGTTTGTGCCTCGCAAAACCGTCTGCGCATTCACTACCAATATAGCAACTGCACACAACAGCCAAGCGAGAATGCAGAATGATGGACAGTCACCATTAGTAATGCGACAAGCTGCTATCATTGGTGTCGCCACAGTATTTACCAATATGACAGCTTACGAGACCACAGAATATATCGTGCGCACATACAAATGGACCATTCAAATACACAATTGGCTCTATAGCTAGGTGCCGAGTTGTCAAATAAATGAATTGATAACACCACTGTTTTATTGAATATCGACAGTATTGTACCACAAGGAAATACTATATAGGTTTCTTTAAAGGCCAGCTGATCCAACATAGCTGTATATTTTTGAAGTAAAATAACTTTTTAAAAGACTTTGGATAATGTCTTTTTTTTCTGAATGATTTTTTTTTTTTTTTTTTATATATATATAAGTTGTGCCGTGACAAAGTCTACTGTGGTAGCACACGTTTGTAAATGTAACATTCACCTATAAAGTAAACATCAAATCAAGCATTTTTATATACACAATACACAGAAATGCATTATGTTATTCACTCTACTCACCCATTTGAACATCATGATTAAGCCCATTTTGTAAGGTTTTGAGTGTCACCGGAATGGATTTTTATCGTTATGCCATTTTTTTCAAAGAATCATAATTAATTCTAAATATGCTCCTAAAATGTTAATTGTAGCCTATTATGATTTCTCAATAAATGAACAGTCTCTGTACAATTAGCAACACCGACATTCAGCAAACTGGACAGCTGCATAAAAATGGCCAGAAATTACAGTTAACAGCACTGTTTGTCCTGCCTCAGCTAATTTATGATTGGACTGCTGCAGAGAAAATACAGGCCTTTGATTGGTTGATCATATCACCAGTCTGATTTTAGGAAAACGTTAACTGCAGCTGTCCACCCCTCACCCGTAATGCACAGCAACCTATGTAATAGCCAAATAAAGCAGTAGGCCGCAAGATGGGTGTATGATGTATTTATACAATTAATTTACAGGTGTGCTAATGGGACAGAAATAAAGAAAGAGAAGTAAGGTAGTGTGCTGGACAGAGGTGAGTGCATGTCACTATCATGTGCATATGTTATATGTTATAAAAAGAGGCTTATTACTCGTATGTTTTTACCGCAAATTGATTATGGTGATGCAGTATATAGGTTTGCATCACCATCAACTTTAGGTAAACTGGACTCGCTATATCATTTGAGGTACAATACAAATACAAGATTTAATACTCATCATTGTATACTATACGATTTCGTAGGCTGGACTTCTTTGGCTTTACGTAGGTTGAAGCACTGGTATATTCTGGCATGTAAGGTTAGTCAATGTAAATTATATGAATATACTTATTTAAATGAATACCTTATTTAGCTGCCCATAGTAACTATAGCCTTGGATCTCATTCTTTTTTGCATTTTAAACCCCCAAACGTGCATACTGAGGCTGGTAAAGGATCCCTTGCTTATTATGCCCCATGGTCCTGGAATGAGTTCCAGTCTAAACTAAAGCTGCAGACCCAGATATCTTTATTGCAATTTAAGAGTAAACTGTATGATTTTGTGACTGAGAGTTGTAATTGTTTTAAATAGTTGACTACTTTTGTGTATTTTGATTATTGTTTTAAATGTGATTTGCCTGTGTCTTAATTGTATTTTATTATGTATGTGTTTTCTGAATAAGTTGTCTAGAAGGACTAGTATTCCAATAGTATCCTAATACTAAGTGGGTATTCGGTAACACATTTTCGGAATACTGGTATCCAGAATACGGACGGATTCATTTGGAATACCCTGTTTACATGGCATGGGATAGCTATTCAAATTTCCCACTATTCCGAATACAACTTGAACAGGTGCCCGGATAGCAATATGGGTGCAGTCAATTGCACCTACCACACGTGGCAGGTCCACAACCTCATAAAAACCCTAGATTATCTCCTCACTGTTTGCTCTGGTACTGGGGAATTTAACATGTTCCTCAGCACGTCGCAGCAACGTGGTTATGAACCGGTTGAGGTGGAGGATAAGGCTGAATGGGTGATCCACACTGTATCATCTGCTACCTTCAGTCCCGGTAGCCAGGATACACATACAGACAGACACTACCAATTCCTCAGACAAGGCATGGCTGTGCAGGTTTGTTCTGGCCAGGTCATCATGCAGCATGTGGCATAGATGAGTTGAGACGATACCTGGACACGATTTTCTCATTGCAGAGCTCCACTTATGTGTGCCAAGGCCAGTGCACCCTTTCAGCATATCTTTGCCTGTGTAGGGGCTGCTGTTTCTGGGTGTGCCTTGTATCATTCACATCCACATGTCGATGGACATGCTGCATGCTACCCACGTTTCCCATTGTTGCCTGTTTGTAGTCAGTGCTGGAATGGTAGTGTGCGAGGAGTTATCGCAGTCCTTTTACAATCCTTATTCTGCCCGTCACAAACCTGGTTTTGTGCTTGGTGCATACCTTCGAATATACCAGGATCACCCATACTGTTGGCCACTCCCCTCACATTTTATTTCTGCACAGCGCCGAATGGATTGTGATGCGCAAAAGGACGTTTCGAATATGGCAACTTTGCACAATTTCGGCAAAACGTCCATTTGCGACGTGCAATCCCCTCTGCGCGGTCCCCAAAACTTTCGAATATCAGGCTGTGGCAAAGTGTAAGCCTTGCACAATGAAATATGTAGATGTTAATTGTGTTAATTGTTAATATTGATTTAATTGTTTAGCTGCTGTGACACTCCGCTGGGGACGATTACCTGTCTGCGTGGAGCAGCAGCAGAAAGCAATCAGCTGTTCCAGCAGGAAGGTGGGCGTGTCTCAGCGGAGCGTCAGTATAAAAGCATGGCGATCGCTGTGATCGGGGCTGCTGCAAGGCCTGCCGTTTTCACGGCACCTTTTGAGTTATAGTTTGGGGTATTGTGTTTTATTTTGCACTTTTTGTACAGTTTGCTGTATTTGTCCATCGCTGGTAACGTCACATGACCGCCTTTATTTTACTTTCGTTTTATGTTTTTTTTTAATAAATCCTGCGCGCCTGTGCCGGCGTTTCAACACCCACGTCTGTCTCTCTGTATGCTTGAACAGCGGCTATCCACACGTGTGACCCGATGAAGACCCTGTCACACAGGCCCATTGTCTTTAACACAGGATTTGCACATCACAGGAGAGTAGAAGTGAATAAACTCTGTATCCCTTATATGAGAAGTGGGTAAATGATATATTGCCCAAATTCAAAGTGGGTAAACGCGGTTTACCTGCATATACCCTCAACAATACACCATTGAGTAAAACTCCAAAGAAAAGTTTAAAGTACCTGGTATTGCAAGGCAGTCTCCCATCCACATACTAACCAGGCATGTGTATTAATATAATAATTATTAGCAGACACACTTATCAAGGCCAACTTACAGTTGTGACACACAATTACCCATTTATACATTTGGGTTTGTAACTGGACCAGCAGCAATGTGTCCTACACCTGTGATTGAACTCCCAACCCTCCAGTCAGGAGCACATTGCTCTAATTGCTAATCCACAGATGCTGCAAGCGAAGGATCACTAGTGTCTCGTATAATTAAATCTCTGCAGTTTCCGACAAGATTTTCTAACTTGTATGAGAAGCTACCGTTCCTCTTACATATATATATACACACATAAAACTTGTACTTTTTATATAGGTATATACAGTAATTGTATCACAATTGCTGTGGATAAACACGGCACTCCATTCGCCAAAAGGTGGCAACAGCTAGCCAGTCCAGCCGTGCCTGTTACAATATAAACATGTATTAATTTCTAAATTTATTTATTTAAAAATATTTATTTATAAATGCATTTATTCCTTTATGCATTTGTTTAAATCATTTATCTATTTCTACCAAGTAAAGACGCGTCACAGTTGTCATTTTGACGGTTTTCGCTTTTAAAATTTAAATTACTCGGCGTGTGTTAAAGATAAGCAGTTGTCTGTTCTTGACTTTTCCTAAATAGATATATTATATATGAAAGTCAGAATCGCAAAAATAAAAAAGTTATAAGCACTTCTACCTAGAACCGCCAGAAGTAGTCATTTTGACGGCGTTTTACAATATATGCTTTTGTCTATATAACCTACAATACGCTATGTTGTATATGTATACTCTATGTTGTATAAGTCCGTTTGTTATCTCTACCTCTGCTGAGTTTACAGCAGTATGTATTTGAATACAATATTGCTCTTGAAGTCTAGATATGTGTTATCCAAATCTCTGTTGTAATCCTTGGAGAACTACCGTCTGACTGTCTCTCAAAAATCTTGGTATTTTTGCGTTTTGATTTGAGTGCAGCTACAGATATATTTGCATTGGCAGCAGGAATTTGTAACGACTTCACTGAAAACAGCATTGCCTGTTTCAAGCTAAACATAAAACAATACATGGAGAAGCAGCTGCTTCCAACAAAAGCACAGTGTCGGTGGACACAATACACTTCAAACAAACCATACCCCTACCTGTGCAAAGATGAAACTCGTCCAGCTGCTCAGAGAGTAGGTGGCAATGTGATACTTAGGCTGATGTAACCGTGCTTAGAAAAAGGGATGAATGTTACCAATGACAATTTTAATTTCACTGTAATTAGCAAAACAGTTGAAGTAAAAAAAACACTGCCTGGTTGGAACAGTAAACAAAGTGAGAAGAGAGTTTCCACCATCTGCACAAAACTTAGTTCTCTGTGAAAGCAATCACCGGAGTCCAGTTGCTATATCTTACAATGCACTGAACATGGCAGCCGTCAGTTTCTTCGTTTTGTACAATGTATGCACAGCGGAAAATATCATCTTATGATGTGATCCCCTGCTCCTGGAGGTAATTGTAAATTAGAACATGGTGCAGGGTATTTAAGAGGTGCAGTCAGTCTTCACGGGCTGCTGAGTAGAAGGAAACAGAAGAGGTGTACTTTGTTTCTGAGCAGTCACGCATGTGAGAACTGTATGTTTTTTGTTTTATGCCAGGTAAATGGCTTAGCCGTCCTGCGAGTTAGTCGGGGACCTGCATACTTGTGTACTTAGTGCTCCGAAGGAGTTAGGTGTTGATTTTTTGTTTTTGTTTATTTTTGTGTATTAAAAAAAAGCATATAAGTGCTTTAAAAAAATCTGTTTCTGTGTCCTGGGTCTTGCATACTGAGGGCAAACGAACTGCCGTGAGTGACGGCCCATTTACAATGATTTATTATGTAATTTTATTATTATTTATATATTTTTTTTTTCTTTACAATGAATTATTACAATACTGTACCTGTAATCAATTTTTTACAAAAAATTACGAGAGATTTTTTTTAACATTTATTGTTTTCTTTCATTGCAGAATAATTATATTAAACATATAATAAGCCAGCAAA
Source organism: Polyodon spathula (assembly GCF_017654505.1). Classification (NCBI taxonomy): domain Eukaryota; kingdom Metazoa; phylum Chordata; class Actinopteri; order Acipenseriformes; family Polyodontidae; genus Polyodon; species Polyodon spathula. The sequence goes on along the minus strand of NC_054534.1, from coordinate 52,589,753 downwards.
CTATTTACAAGAGATAAATAACATTTGAATTAAATGTTTTTAAAATGTTAGTGGGAGAATTTCTCACTATGGCTTACCGTATTACTTCTAATTAACGCCGCCCTTGAATTAACACCTCACTCAGGTATCAGCTTCTTAATAGATTTAATAGTTTCTCAATAAAGAAACGTAATGGTGTTTTTTTTTCTACCCCTGCTCAAAAAATAAATATTTGCGCAACTCTGACTATGTACATGTGATGCCCCCTAAGAGACTGCAGCCTCGATCCACCATGTAATACAAACTAATGTACACACACCTTAGTAAGCACATTGTATTTTATGGTACCGTCCCGACAGACAACCCAAGATGAAGTACTTACAGCACAGCAGTCATTCACGTCCATTTTTTTCCCCCCAGCAGAGTTCAGTGCCAACACAGCAGGAGATAAAATAAAGGCTGTCTGTTTTCCTCATCCTCAGATTGGATGGTGAAAACTTAAACTCAGTGGAACGTAAAGGTTTGCCGGTCACTGTAAGCTCTATCCGAAAGCTGGCCGAAGATATTTTCTTGTAGGGGGTTTAGTTGTTTTGTTTTTTATTCAATTGAAATTTTACTCATATATATATATATATATATATATATATATATATATATATTTATATATATATATATATATATATATATATATATATATAAGAAAAACAACTGCATCAAACTCAACTACCATTCTCTCTCCTTTTCTTGTCCTGATTCGCTGGTACAGTACTCCCCTCACCTCCCACCTAATAGGCTCTCGGTAACTGTTAGTAAATGAACTGCCCCAAAACACAAGAGTACAGTGCTGCGATCGGAGCCTCCCACAGCATGGCTTCTAAAATGCCTTCATTCATGTAATAAGATATTGCAGCGTTTGTAAAGCATAGTATTATTAATAAAGGCCGGCCTCGTATAATCGCCGCCCTCGTTTAAAGGCCGCAGTCATTCTGATCATTTTAAAATAAACGCTGCGGTGTCAAATTGAAGTAACACAGTATTTGTGTTATGATACTTTACAACTGTTCGTTCCATTTGTCCATCATAATGGACAACCAAAAATGTAATAAAAAATAAAATTATAAGACAATATTTCATTTGAGCCTTATTTCTAGCAGCTGTAAGAGTAGAACAAAATATACAAAATATTTCTCATGTGTGCAACTAAATTCAGGTCTGAAAAAATTAACTAAACCAGTTACACTGCAGTAAATTTGTGACAATTAACAGGTCAAGGAAACATGCTCTGATGAGGGCATGTCGAATTCGTTCTGTGTAACACTAAAGTAGGATACCGGTTTCACATTCTAGAGCTTAATTATAATAATATATATATTATATATATATATATATATATATATATATATACATATATATATATATATATATATATATATATATATATATATATATATATATATATATATATATATATATATATATATATATCATTTTTTTTATACCCTGTAAATCACCGAATTAAGCTCTAGAATGTGGAAAAGTACAGAACCAGCCTTGGATCATAATGCAAATGAGGAAATTGATTTATAATTAGTGATGTTTACATTTTGTCAAGCATGTTGAAAGCTATCCTTTTAATGCATGTTTCCTTCACAACCTTCATTATAAATGTAGAAGTGGAATGACAACATATTGATTTTGGAAAGGCAAAAGAACATACTTTTTTTTTTAAATTCTCATCTAATCTGGCATATTTTAAATGTCCTGATGGTGTAAATAACAAGTATATCCCCAATTGTCTGGGTATAGGGTAATCAAAAAATGCTTCTTGAATTGTGAATTCTTCATACACAATGTATATGTGACCGCAAACCAACAAGATATTCCGTACCAAACCAACACTCCTGCCAACTGAAATAGAGTTATCTCCAATTGATGTCTTAATGCAAACATTTTTAAGAAATACCTCTTTGTACTGGTCATCACGTATCTCTAATTCTTCTGTTAAGGCCCATTCACAGTGCTTCTTTTTAAGTTCATAATTAACATAGTCACTATTGCTTTCTATGGATTTGGAATGGTCACTTTTAGATAATCTATGTACAACCTGGCATAAAGGGAAATGGGGTTTCTTTACTTGCTTTTTAAGCCTCCCCAAATGATTTTCAAAAACAAAAGCAGAAAACAAATCTAAATGATCACATCTTTTAACATCTTCAGCTAGATGTACCAAACCATGAACACTGTACACTACCATCTGGTCCATAAAGTTTACTGTAATGTTCAATAAACAAAACTAAAAAACTGTGGGCATAGTCACAGTAATTCTGAGAGAAGTCAGAACTGCACAGGATAAAAATTGTAACAAAGAACAACATGAAGTTTTTGTAGACAACTTGACTCAAAACACCATGGAGAGCAACAGGGCCAGTGTAAAGAAGAAACTGTCGAAACTCAGTTGTCTTCCAACAGTTCTTTTCTATGACAGGCCTAGGTTTCCTGGCAAACTCAGATGGAATGTTAATTCTAAAACCTGCCAGTTTTTCCGATAATCCCTCAATTGAAAATCCTGAAAACTGATGCTTAAGTGGTCCCTTTATCAAGAAAAGTAATAACCAATGCATCACTCCCAAACAAACTAAATGCATGTAGTCGTGTGACAAATGTGACACCATTCCAACTGAAGTTTCCTGAAAAGGCGATTTTTGAACATGGTGATCTTCATCTAACATCATTATAAACATTTCATCAGTACGTAACAGAGTATTCATTTCTGGAAATGTCACATGATGCATACAATATAGACCAGCCTGAGTGCATCTATCACAACCATAATACCCTGTGCGATGTTTTATACCTTTAACATATGCTCTAGCTGGCGCGTCACAAATTATGGAACCAATGTTAACATACAGTGTTTTCCCACAAAAAAACAAAACCTGATTGCAGGTGGTTAATTTCAGGGACAATGTCTCCTAGAAATTCTTGTAAAGAATCTGTTTTTTCAGGTCCACAAAACAGTCCAATTGCGACTGTTTTTTTTTTTTTTTTTTTCACATCGAAGCCTTACAACATCCCAAGAACTGGCCAAAACTGCATAGTAGAACTCTTAAAAAGTGACAGACAAAGATTTGTAGATTTTGTTCAATACATTGTTTAATGAGGCTTTAATCCTCTTTAATCACTTAGCAACATTAGCACTTGCCCTGTGCCTCGAAGAGTGTACTGTACTGTACTTGTATGTCTTTGCCTTCATGAATAAAGTCCAGTCCTAAAAAGGTGATGCATTAACTGTGCTATATGTTACTTATTCCTTAGTAAAGCTATGTTTGCTACTGTAATGTATACTAACATAGAAATACACAAGCATGCTATAGCAGTAATCCGATAGCAGTATGCATGCTATAGCAGTAATCCGAGAAAACCCAGCGGAGCTAAACCAAGTGTGCGTAAAGTGCCGCGCGATCCAGGATTTGCATAAACTAGTAGGTATGCTAGAAATGGAGCTGGAGGAAGTGAGACAGCAACAGGATCTTGAGGAACTGGCACACCCACAATTCATGGAAGTCTGCATCACCCCTAACAGACTGAAAGCCACCAGGGAGATAGAAGGTCAGAACAGCTGGGTTCAGGTAGGCAGAAGCAGGGAAAAAAAGAAACTTCGTCAAACACAACCACCAGAAATCAAAACAACCAACAGATTTGAGTCACTTCAGAATTGTGATGAGCAGAACCAACAACAAGAGAATGAAAGGAACAACATCCAGGACCCCATTGACAGTGGTGACCAGACAGCAAAAAGAAGGGAGGTCATGATTGTTGGGGACTCCATATTGAGAAACACAGCAAGTTCAGTTCGCAGTTTGGACCCCCTTACTACAACAGTGTGCTGCCTTCCGGGAGCCTCGGTCAAGCACATCACTGAAAACGTGGACAGGCTCCTAGAACGAACAGGAGACGACCCGGTAGTAGTCGTCCACATCGGTACAAACAACATTGGAAGAGACAGACCAAAATCCCTGCAAAATAAATTCAGAGAGCTAGGAAGGAAATTAAAAGAGAAAACCAAAACTGTGGTATTTTCTGGTATACTACCCGCACCTTGCAAAGGACCATATGGACAGCTGGAAATAATTAATCAAAACGCATGGCTGAAGACGTGGTGCACACGGGAAGGCTTCACCTATCTTGATCATTGGACCACATTCTACAACGAGGACTATCTGTATAGACGGGATGGACTGCATTTAAATAACAAGGGAACTAGTCTACTCGGAGAAAAGATCCTCGAGCAGGTTCAGAAGCATTTAAACTAGAAAGGAAGGGGGGAGAAATCAACAAAAAAACAGAAGGGAGACCGCATCAAAACAAGAACAACAACTCAGGTAAGACAACCATTAAATGTATTTATCTAAATGCTAGAAGTATCAGAAACAAAATTCTAGAACTTGAAGCTACTGCACTAACAGGTAACTATGATGTGATAGGTGTTACAGAAACGTGGTTATCTGAGAGTGATGGGGACGAATATAATATTTGTGGGTATACACTGTATAGGAAAGACAGGCAGGACAGAAGAGGAGGAGGGGTAGCGCTATACATAAGAAACAGTCTTGAAGCCCAGGTGTTAAACCTGGACAAAGAAAATAAAACCGAATCAATATGGGTCAGAATAACAGACAAAAATTCAAAAGGCATAATAATAGGAGCATGCTATAGACCGCCAGATTCAGACGGTGAGCACAATAATCTGTTATACAATGACATTAGAAATGTGTGTAGCAAAGGAGAAGCCATACTAATGGGGGATTTCAACTTCCCCCAAATAAAATGGGAAAACCCGGTGGGTAGCGCGAAGGATGAAATAGAAATGGTGGAAATGACAAATGACTGCTTCCTAACACAATCTGTGAAGGCACCCACTAGAGGGGAGGCATGCCTTGATTTAGTCTTTTCAAATAACGAAGATAACTAAAACAGAGGTCAGAGAACCATTGGCAAACTCAGACCATAACATGGTCTCATTTGAAGTGTTTTTTAAATCCCCAAAAGTAAAGACTAAAGTTAAGGTTTACAATTTTAGAAAAGCAAACTATGAAGGCATGAAACAGAGACTAACAGAAGTAGATTGGAGTAAAATAGAGAAAACACCCACAGAAGAAGGATGGTTGTTCTTCAAAAATGTAGTACTAGAGGCGCAAAACAATTACATCCCTAAAGTAGACAAATCTAAATGTAAAACTAAATTGCCAAAATGGTTTAATAGATCAATAAAAAAAAAATATTCAGCGAAAAAAGGCACTTTACAGAGCATTAAAAAAGGACCAAAAAGAAAGTACGCAGAAAGAGTACACGGAACTGCAAACGCAAGTCAAAAAGGAAGTTAGAAAGGCCAAGAGAGAAATAGAAATGAACATTGCTAAGGGAGCTAAAACCAATTCCAAAATGTTTTTCCAATATTACAACAGCAAGAGAACATTCAAAGAGGAGATTAAATGTTTAAGAGATACAAATGGCAAAATCGTAGAGGAAGAAAAAAAAATAGCAAATATGTTAAATGATTACTTTTCACAAGTTTTTACAAAGGAAGATACTGACAACATGCCCCACATGTCATCCAGTTCCTATCCAGTTTTAAATAACTTTAGCATAACTGAGGCAGAAGTGTTAAAGGGACTAGGAGCTCTTAAAATAAACAAATCCCCTGGGCCGGATGAGATCCTCCCAGTAGTACTCAAAGAAATGAAAGAAGTAATTTACAAACCGCTAACCAAGATCATGCAGCAGTCTCTTGACACAGGGGTGGTACCGACAGACTGGAAAATTGCAAACGTAATACCGATCCACAAAAAGGGAAACAAAACTGAACCAGGTAACTACAGACCAGTAAGCCTGACTTCTATTATATGCAAACTTATGGAAACTATAATAAGATCCAAAATGGAAAATTACCTATATGGTAACAGGGTACTGGGAGACAGTCAACATGGTTTTAGGAAAGGGAGATCGTGCCTAACTAACTTGCTTGATTTTTTTGAGGATGCAACATCGATAATGGATAATTGCAAAGCATATGACATGGTTTATTTAGATTTCCAGAAAGCTTTTGACAAAGTCCCGCACAAAAGATTAATTCTCAAACTGAACGCAGTTGGGATTCAAGGAAACACATGTACATGGATTAGGGAGTGGTTAACATGTAGAAAACAGAAAGTACTGATTAGAGGAAAAACCTCAGAATGGAGTGTGGTAACCAGCGGTGTACCACAGGGATCAGTATTAGGTCCTCTGCTATTCCTAATCTACATTAATGATTTAGATTCTGGTATAGTAAGCAAACTTGTTAAATTTGCAGACGACACAAAAGTAGGAGGAGTGGCAAACACTGTTGCAGCAGCAAAGGTCATTCAAAATGATCTAGACAAGATTCAGAACTGGGCAGACACATGGCAAATGACATTTAATAGAGAAAAGTGTAAGGTACTGCACGCAGGAAATAAAAATGTACATTATAAATATCATATGGGAGATATTGAAATTGGAGAAGGAATCTATGAAAAAGACCTAGGAATTTTTGTTGACTCAGAAATGTCTTCATCTAGACAATGTGGGGAAGCTATAAAAAAGGCTAACAAGATGCTCGGATACATTGTGAAAAGTGTTGAATTTAAATCAAGGGAAGTAATGTTAAAACTGTACAATGCACTTGTAAGACCTCATCTTGAATATTGTGTGCAGTTCTGGTCACCTCACTATAAAAAAGATATTGCTGCTCTAGAAAGAGTGCAAAGAAGAGCGACCAGAATTATTCCGGGCTTAAAAGGCATGTCATATGCAGACAGGCTAAAAGAATTGAATCTGTTCAGTCTTGAACAAAGAAGACTACGTGGCGACCTAATTCAAGCATTCAAAATTCTAAAAGGTATTGACAGTGTCGACCCAAGGGACTTTTTCAGCCTGAAAAAAGAAACAAGGACCAGGGGTCACAAATGGAGTTTAGAAAAAGGGGCATTCAGAACAGAAAATAGGAGACACTTTTTTACACAGAGAATTGTGAGGGTCTGGAATCAACTCCCCAGTAATGTTGTTGAAGCTGACACCCTGGGATCCTTCAAGAAGCTGCTTGATGAGATTTTGGGATCAATAAGCTACTAACAACCAAACGAGCAAGATGGGCCGAATGGCCTCCTCTCGTTTGTAAACTTTCTTATGTTCTTATGTTCTTATGTTCAGTGTTGTCTATCTTTAAGTTAATAATCAATTCTGTAAATAATTTAGTGTAATTTAGAAGATACATTGTTTTGGAGTTTTATAAAGTTTGAGCACATTTTTATTTTGCTGCGATTACCCCAGGTGTGTCATGTAACATTAGCCTGAGTTATATAAACTTTTCATACTAGCTCATGTGGATGACTCACTTTTTCAAATCAAATTGCCTGGTGGAGATGAACCAGCCTATGTGTGCCGTAAAACCATGGCATAAATGTCCAAACCATTGGGGACAATAACCTTTTAATTTGCTACTTAGTAGCAAAGTGTCCAGGTTCAGCACACAACGCGTTGTGTTCAATATGAAGGAAGGTACTACTCATACATGATAAATATACCTACATACAACTTTAAGTAGTGTAACCTTATTAAAAGTATATATTATATAAAAGAAACATGGTAAACTATTGTAAAAACTGGTGAAAACTTTGTACCGGTATTATAAAAATGTTAATTTATAGAATAGTGTAATGAAAAAAGAAAAAATAAGGTAGTATAGCCTGCATACCCTACACATAAAATTAAGTTATATATCCTGTTGTTTTCATTTAGATTTTAAACACGTTTAGGACAGCGAAGCCGAAATTGGAAATATTTCAATAGGGCTACGTTTTGTTGTTTACATAAGTTACCATCCATTATAACCATTAAAATAATAATCAGTAGATTTCTTACAATATTCTATACACAGTGATGTAAACCTCTATTTTGAGGAAGGCAGGGGACCAAGTTGGTGGATTTTAGGAGATTCCGAGTACCCTCTGAAACCCTTTCTCATGACACCAATCGAGAATGAAGAAACACCAGCTGAAAGACGACACCATAAAACAGCAATAACCATGGGATAGAGTATTCTTGTGAGAGACTAAACATGTTAAAATGGTTATTGCTCGTTGTGTGGTACGATATACTGTTTCGCATTAATCAAGTCAGTAAAATCATGCAAAGTAAATCATTCAACATCAGTGTGGCAGTCCAAGTTGTTGAGGCAAGTCATTCCTTCTTGATAAAGTACAGTGAAACAAGACTTAATGATGCCAAAACAACAGCACGGGACCTTGCTGAAGAAATGGGAAATACACCAGAATCCTCAACAGAAAATGTGAAACAACCACGCCGCAGGAGAAAACAGTTTCATTATGAATGTGATGACCATATTCTCCAAATTAAAAATAATTACAATTGTACAACTTTTTTATATTTTTTGAAGCTGTGCTGTTTCCCTCATATGTAATTGAGGTAATTGTTATAATAATAATAATAATAATAATAATAATAATAATAATAATAATAATAAATAATAAATAATACTCGCCAGAGACAGCTGCACCAAAACCTAAAAGAAGATATTTCAATCTTGTGAAATGAATATTTTGTTTTTGAACAGTCCAAGGGAGGAATGCATGAGGTGTGGTCAGGTAAAGAAGAAATTTAAATCTACAGTAGCCAGAGATCATGTTGAAAAATGGTGTAAAAAGATGACAAAATATTAAACTTGTTTAAATAGCAAAAAAGGAGATGTTTGTAAGAGAAGTGAAAGAAAACAGTGAGGTGTATGTCAGCATTTGTAAATTTGGACCAAAAAGATGCAAAGAATGATCCCTGTCTTGCTCACACTACAGTTCGGCAAAAGCTGTTACAATTTACAACTGGTAGTGTCTTTAAAGAAATCGCCACAGAAATTGACCCCAATTCAACTGACTTCCAAAGGCTACTCTGTAGTGCATAAACTGTTGCCAGAAACAATGAGAAATTTGGTGACTGCCTTTTCAGCAGTAGATCTATCGTTTGTGCTCAGAGTGTGTGATGAAAGCACTGACCAATATGTGAAAATATATTTTAATGGCGAGCGTCTGTGTTGTGTTCAGAGAATGTGAGCGGAGCAAAGCGGTGACAATTCCACTCACCGCTCATAATATCCTTCACTCTTTCTTTGCTCTGCTCCAGTCCTTGTGATTCCTGCTCTGCTCCCCTGCTCCAGGCAAAATTATATTAAAAATGATATATAATAATAAGTAAATAAACTAGCTGTTTTTCCACGATCATGTTGCCGATTGCAGATGAAAAGATGTAATGTACATTCAGAAGGGAATACCATTTAATTGTCCTTATTAATCGCATACCTTGACCCAAGTAAAAAAAAAAAAAAAAAAAAAACAAACCCAGCTATCCAAAAAAGCCAACATAAAGTGGTCAGAGAAGTTATCTAATTAAATTCGAAGATGCTTCCTCATTATTATTGTTTGATACTGAAAACACACATACATTTCAAACTTTGCATATGATTCGTATCAAATTAACTTCATACAGGGCTTATTTGTATCCGAATATCTCATATGGAGCTCAAAGCAACCCACAAACACATATGATGAGTCGATGGGGCTGACGGACCACCCTGGCTGTAATCCTTCATTTAAGATTGCAGAAAATATAAACTGTGTTCACAGCACTGTATGCTGCATAACTGTAGCTGTGTAAGAACAATAACCGCAGACAGATGGACACACACACATGATGTTTCTCACATTTTTATATGGCACAAATACAGCTCCACAATCAGGAATATATATATATATATATATATATATATATATATATATATATATATATATATATATATATATATATATACAGCTCTGGAAAAAATTAAGAGACCACTGCAAAATTATCAGTTTCTCTGGTTTTACTATTTATAGGTACGTGTTTGGGTAAAATGAACATTTTTGTTTTAGTCTATAAACTACTGACAACATTTCTCCCAAATTCCAAATAAAAATATTGTCATTTAGAGCATTTATTTGCAGAAAATGACAACTGGTCAAAATAACAAAAAAGATGCAGTGTTGTCAGACCTCGAATAATGCAAAGAAAATAAGTTCAGATTCATTTTTAAACAACACAATACTAATATTTTAACTTAGGAAGAGTTCAGAAATCAATATTTGGTGGAATAACCGTGATTTTCAAGCATCTTTCACATTGATGTTGGGTGACTTTATGCCACTCCTGGCGTAAAAATTCAAGCAGCTCGGCTTTGTTTGATGGATTGTGACCATCCATCTTCCTCTTGATCACACTCCAGAGGTTTTCAATGGGGTTCAGGTCTGGAGATTGGGCTGGCCATGACAGGGTCTTGATCTGGTGGTCCTCCATCCACACCTTGATTGACCTGGCTGTGTGGCATGGAGCATTGTCCTGCTGGAAAAACCAATCCTCAGAGTTGGGGAACATTGTTAGAGCAGAAGGAAGCAAGTTTTCTTCCAGGACAACCTTGTACTTGGCTTGATTCATGCGCCCTTCACAAAGTCAAATCTGCCTGATTCCAGCCTTTCTGAAGCACCCACAGATGAGTCCAATTTTCAGCTTTGCCCAACACCTGGTCGTCTAATGGTTAGATGGAGACCTGGAGAGGCCTACAAGCCACAGTGTCTCGCACCCACTGTGAAATGTGGTGGAGGATCGGTGATGATCTGGGGGTGCTTCAGCAAGGCTGGAATCGGGCAGCTTTGGTATGAATCAAGCCAAGTACAAGGTTGTCCTCTCTGAGCGGGATGTGAAGTTTATCGTTTGAATTTACTGAAACTCATTGCATCTTTAGAGGTAAGTGTAAAGTCATTTTAAAAAAATGTGTTGATTTATACTTGGTTATGACCCTGACTGAAGATGTCATAAGCAAAGGGGGCCGATTGTACTAACAAGGCCAAACAATAGATCATGTTTTACTAAACATTTTAAAACTAATAAACAAACACTTACCATAATGAATACTACTATCATAGTATGTTGCTTAAAACATAATAACACAATATTCATAATAAAGTTCTTATTTATAAACAGTAACACGTTTAAAGCTTGGGACTCCCTGTCTGTAGCTTGGTGTTGTTTACATTATCATCAGCATATATTAAATGATTGAAAGCTGAAATTACTTTTTTAAAAACATACCTTTCTTATACCAATACAGTATTGTTGAGCAATAATCAGTTTGTTTGAAAACCAAGCTTTAATCACTGATAACAGGTGCACAGGAAGCGATTCTGTGAGTGCTGCAGGGCTCAAGCACCAGTGGGGGAAAATAAGATCCTGCACAGTGCAAATAAATCACCTGTTCTGTCAAATTATAGTGTGGATGTTTCACAAGCAGAACTGTTATTGTAGCGGTTAAAAAAAAAAAAAATCCTTTTATACAAAGACTCTCAGCTTTCTTGAAAAGATCTGTGTTCCCGTTGTTTTTCTTTTGTATTTGTTTTGCTCTCATTATTACATATTGTAGTTTACAGCATCCGTCATTTCTGGCAGATTCTACTGTACTTGCTGAAGTGGTTTTCTCCCATTGCTAATTTAAAAAATAGCCGCCTAGTTATTTCATCCTAAGGGCTGAACCTGCGTTATGCCTACTGTAGATGCCTGTAACCAGATCCAGACTACCGTGCTTGATTGTATGTGTAGGTTCTATAGGCATTGTCATCATAAATATATTGCAAAGGTCATGAACTTTCCTATTTTATGTTTTTATGATGTTACAGTTTCAGGAATTTACATGGAATGAACCTTAATCTACTTCGTCTAGCTTTGCCTAGAGATAACTATCAACCTCACACCTTGAATGCACCAGGCAATCAGGAGACAAATGGCTAATCAAACCTGTCTCCATGATTTGATTAACCCGTCTAGGGAGAGAGAGAGTTGATTTAACATAGGAGTCTGGAAAAGAGAGGAAAATGTCTTAAAAGATTTAAGACAAATTTCACATAATGATTTAATACTACTGAGTACAAGATGCAAGTGTTTTTATTCTTAAATTGCCTAAAAAGTATACAATAACCCAAGTAATAAATCCCTAAGAGAATTAAACTGTTTGCAATGCCAAACTATAACCAAAATCGCAACCAGATATGTTTGGTGTCAAAAGAAATGTAATTTCTTGTGGTAAAAATAACAGGAAGTCAGAATAAAATCTGGATTATTTAGCAAAAGTTATGCATGTTTTAAAGTTTCCCCTTTCCAGATTATGATAATCAGACAGAGGAAGGGGGGTGTGCAATCAATCAAGATTGCAAGCCCATGTGCAACAAAATAGCCAATCGGAGCATGCAGCGGGAAATTCAAACAATCTTTTTGTTTGAAAAGTATAAATCCCCTGTTTTAGCCAAGCTCCTTGCTCCCTCCGGACCCGCTGGCTCCCTCCGGACCCGCTAGCTCCCTCCGACCCGCTAGTTCTCCGGACCCACTAGCTCCCTCCGACCCGCTAGTTCCCTGGACCCGCTAGCCGCCCCAAACCTTTGAAGCTGCCTCAGACTTAAGAAGACTAAGAAATTAAAGACTGCACCTGGATCCATCACCCATACCTTTGAACATTTACGCTCAAAGTTTGAAATCATGGACAGAGTCTACACTGTTCGAGAGCAGTTCCCAGTCATTGGTGCTCATTCAATCACCATTCACAAATGCCAGAGTCTTGAGCAACCCAAATTTCACCTCATGCTTTGCAAATGCAATATTGCAGTTCGTTCTTCACTTACAGCCTCTGAAGGATTCAATAAAACACAGTCAACAAGAGGCTATCGGGAGCTTTGTTTACAACTATGATCTCTTCCATCCACTGCATCTCTAACTACTGTGGATAGTTGTCACTTCTTAGGAGAACCCTTCAATAGAGGTGAGCAGCAAGATGTTGCAGAGTTTCTCACCAAATCATCTGAAATTTGTCCATCAGTATCTCGCATGGTTTCAGCCACAATAAGTCATGACATTCTAGGTACTAGATGTAACTGCTGCTCATCAAACTGACAGGTGTTGCATGTTTACCCTCTACATGTACCTGCTGGTACAGATTCCATGTGTTTGGAAGAACTCATTTACAGAAAAGACAAATGGGCAACGATTCTTGGTAGCAAATGTAGGCAATGCAAAACTTCTCCAATCATGAAACGTGAACTTATTCAGTCAGCAGGAAGAATGATTGCAGTCCAAACCAGACAGGACCATTACAAAGTGACACAATGCCAAGTGTACTGCTGTACAGAAGAGCAAAATTACTGTGGACAACAGGAATGACCAGTTATCTTGCATTATCATACACCAATGACAGGGTGTTGCTTCAGGACACTGTGTGTCTCGTCTTGCTGTGGGTGCTACTGGAAAATGGGTGCATGCAAATGATGCACTCATTAAAGTCAAACCATGACCAAGAAATGCAAAGGACATGGATATATGGCCTTTTATGAAGAGAATGAATGCACATTACATTGACCCAACTTCATAGCACCTCTATAACAAGGACAACAATGTTTTTTACAGCATTAAAATGTGTTAGTATACTACCCTTTAGAACAGACATGCATATGTACATTTTTAACCATTCATAACATTGTTGTTTTGTACCTACATAAATATCAATATATCAATACCTATCAAAACAGACATATTGTTTTCACCACTCATGGATGTACATTTGCAACTAAAACAATACAATGTTTACACTTTCAATACTGTCCAAAAGTCCCTTCTAACATTATTTTACTTTTAAATCTTTTCTCATTTCTCTTATATTACTCTACGTATTACTTGTCTTGTCTGTCTGTCTATTTACCATACACATTCTCGAATAGCCTTCGCTCGCTTTATTCATTATTTGATCAAGTAAAAAAAGAAGTGATATCTATAACAAACGTTGTACAAAAACATACCTTTAACTCCAATACGCGTATAAGTAATTGAAATGCCAATCCTGTACATTCTCCAGCAAACTATCTCATGTCTAATCATTTAAAACAATGGGATGGAGGGGAGGGGGGAGGGGAGTCCTTATAATATGAAATAACACTATTTACATTATCCACAAAACTCCACTTTGAACAGTTTTGAAAAAGGAACTTTCCTCAGACACCCAGTCTGATGCACAGATTTAAATGGCTATATGTTCATTGCAATCAATCCTTTTATTGTTCCAGGTGTGAAGAATACTGTTTAATGCTCGGGACATCGGTGGGGTTCCTATCTATATGTTTGGAATAGGAATTCCTTTGGTGCAGACCAAAAATTCTGTTGTAAATTTAGATATATACAATAAAAAATGAATACAGTTGAATATTAAATACAGTTGTATTAAATGAATACAATGAATACAGAACCGGTAAGCGAGCTACTTCTTTTAAATTTAATTTCATATGTATTTGCAACTATGGTGCTTTGCAGTTAGCATTTTGGATTAATTGTGCTGACTGTTTAATTTGATAGGGAACTACAGTGAAGTACCATTTCTATGGAGATTATAAGGAACAACCCGTTGTATTAGTTGGCAAGAACGGTCTGGCATTTTAAATTGATGGTAAAGTGCTCTGTTTATTTAGTTTCTTTAATTTGTTTATATGTTAGCTTGCGTAGTTCAGGAGGCATGCAGCAAGGGAGTTTCCAATTTCCTGTCAATTAGTATCTATTTACTATTTAAACCCTGATCACTTGCACCTTTGCTGTCTAGCATTTCGTTTTTGTAGCACACGCTCAGATGCCGTCTTTTCGTGTTTCTCCGCTAATCTACACTTCGTTGCCTTTCACTGGAGATCAATTCTCTGCGCAGCGCTCCCAAGATATTATCAAATATTTTCCTACCTGCTTCGGTGCTGCTTCTCATCATTCAGCTTCTCCATTCAACTGCAGGAGCTCCAGCGTTAGTCTTTCCTGCTCTTTCCAGCCTCCGGCCCAGCAACAGCATCGTTCAAACCGCAGCTTCATTTCCCATCTCATTCGTGTCTTCATTAGACAAACTGGCCCTCCACTAAAATCTCTAAAGCTCCTTCAACAAGACATCAACATTCCCGTCATCAGCGTTTGCCTTGCCATTGCTTCTCTATTTAATCCACCATAAAGATCTGTCAGCTGAACATTCCTTTATTCTTTGCTTGAGATCAAGCGCCCCTCCTCCGCTCCCAGAGCCAGCAAATTATCGTTCCTTCATGGGATCCTGCCCTGAACTTCTATTGGCTATGTTCAACATTTTAGGGACCTGTCCATTCAGTTTCGTGCCAGCGCTTCTCAGTTCGTGGCTACCACGGCAACGCCTTCATTGCGTGACTGCGGGGAGTGGTAAGTAACCATGGTGACCAGGCAGCTTAATCTGCACTGCGAGCTCCGTACCTCAGTACTGCAATTTTCTGGCTTGCTTGCTGCTGGGCATTTACAACCTTCGAGGGCTCGTTCAACTCGTCGAGTTGTGACATCTAAATACTACGTTAACGTATTCATATACATGACTAACTGTCCTAAAACGTGTAACGAAGATATTAAAATCTAAAAGAGTACGCAGTTGTTGTTCAACACCGACAAGGATTTTAATCACAATAACCAAATATTCTACGCAGCTTCACTCAAGCCAATGGTTAATTCTAATCATAACCGCTAGATGGCAGTGTAACACCACAAATTTTATACAGTATCTAAGCTGGTTTGCTGTCACTGTGAAGCTCACACTCTCCAGCTTTTCTACATATCCCACAGTTTGTTGTCATTCCAAGGGATTTGCAGGAGACCCCCTCCTCTTCAACATTTTGTAGCAACTGACATTCTCCAATTTCAACAGTTCCCCTCTTCAAGGCGCTGCTCCTCCAGTCCGACCAGCTTCATCAAAAGTCATCATTTCATCAACGTGAGCCACTAGTCAGTCATGGAACCATGTCCTACGACTTATCAATGTTTCAGTCAATGTCCTCTTACCCCCAATAGACAATAAACTGCTTCCGACCAATCAATGGGTTTTGCAGATGCCTCGGAGCAACATATTCTTTATCCTCTCTGGTTCTGCAACTGTCTCAGATCTCTGAAATCTTCATCTCTGCCCAAAAGCAGCCCCATCTCTGGCTCCATCTAAATCGGCCTTAACACCAAAAGACCAATATCTACTGCATTCAGCAGATCCCTACTATCTGCAGCAGACCACCGCACTCTACCGATGGTAGTCCTCCGTCTCTATTCCAGATCTCTGCTTCAGCAAATCTCTGTTCTCACAGCTGGGCCTCTGCACACTACTGACAGCACTCCATTGTTTTCTTCCTCAGACCTCTGCTCTGTTCAGCAGATCCCGCCCTCTACTGTTAATTGCTCCTCACTACAGCAGATCTCCACTCCCTCTTCAGATCTGTTCACTACCGCAGCTGCAAAGTCGCTCTAGTTTACTGTTGAATTCTGCAGTTGCACTTCTCCAGAGCCAACAATGCTCCAGCCTTCCTCCAATACGCAGATCGTGGCAGAATTCCCACAATCAAGGCTAACGCTAATCTCCATCTAATCAAAATACAGGGCTCTTCTTCAGCAATCCTATTCCTCCCAAATGTTACAGCATTAATACTTGGTTTGAGACTGGAAATCTGTCTTGATTATGAGTTAAGGATTTTCACTATTAAGAGAATAACTGGCGTTGCGAAACCCAAATCTCTGAATGTGAGTTTACCTTTGCCATTTCAAGCAGACATGATAGTAGCAAACCGCTGATCGATTCTGTATTAACTAACACATAGAAAGGCGGCATCTCATCTTTGCCCTCATTTCTAGAACATGGGGCGCAAAGGAGCTGTGCTCCCCAGTAGCCGATTCATGTTCGTTCAGTCCAGCTGCCACCTCAGCCCTCAGTTCTAGCTCTTCTTCTGCCTCTACTTTCGGTATCCAAGTTCAGTCAATTGGTCCCATTTGATTCCACAACCCCCATCCAGAATCCTCAGCTTCTCCAGATGCTATTTAACTGAAACCTACTCTCAGTAACCCCCTTCAATCTGCTCAGCATTACATGTCTGCAGCCATCCACCTTGTTCTATTCTACAGCCTGCTCAGCGTCTTCAAGCCTCTGTGCCCAGATTCAAATAATCATAGCCCTTCAATCAAAACCTGGCTCTCATGGTCCATGCTAGGGATTCTCTCCAACTCCCTCCAGTCTCTCCATATTCAACATTCCGTCTGACCGTCTGTGGGATTCTTAAGAGCTTTCCCCCTGCCTCACCTTTCCGTCTGTCTATATCAAAATATAGTCTCCATTTGCTAATTTCCACTCTTCTGAAAAGCCACTTCTCCCCCTACAATGATTTACCCATGGAGATCAGTTGCCTCTCAGCCACCTTCCATGCTTACTCCATCACTTGGCTGCGTACCTCAGGATGGATCAATTCAGCACGGTCGGTCCACTCACACGTCAAGTATCAAGTTCCCTATCTCCCTTTTCAAGGTATCTCCACAGCAGGAACCCCTCCACCATTCCCCTCCTCAGACCATCTGTTCATTGATTCCTCTCACTCCTATCATCACTCGTCTCGTCTGAGCAGACCTCCCTCCATTCCTCCGCCCTTGCCCCCAAGCAGGCCTCCTTCCTGTCCACCCTCGCCTCGTGAGTAGGCCTCTCTCCTCAACTCCACCCTCTCCTCCAGAGCAGGCCTCCCTCCTCGCCTCCTTGCATGGCTCCCACCTCTCCACCCTCTCCTTCGAGCAGACCCCCCTCCTCTCCACCCTCGCCTCCTCGCAGGCTTCCCTCCTCTCCAACCTCTCCTCCAGAGCAGGCCTCCCCCCTCGACTCTCCCCCCCCCCCCCCCCAGCCTGATCACGAATGTGGGGGAGCTGGTCCTCCTTTGCAGTGGATTCCTACATTCATTCATCCTTCCCTGATATAGTTGCTGCTCCTTCTAAAAATGCTAGAATCATCTCTACTCTTCGGAAAGGCTGCTTCTCCCCCTATGAGGATCTACTCATGGAGACCATCTGACTCATAGCCTTCTTTGGCTTTCTCAGAAGCTCCGAATTCACAGTTCCCTCAACTTCTTGCTTCCCCTCGGTGGGTATTTGTTTATGTGACCTCTCTTCTATTTCCAACTCCTATTTATTTTTATTCGGCTGTGCACTTCAAAGACAGACCAACTCTGGCGAGGTCAATTCATTTAGCTTTCAAGGACCAAGTTTGCTCTCTGCCCTTTTCAGCAATGTCAAGGTATCTCTCATGCAGGAAACCCTGCCCCCCCCCCCCCCTCCCGGACCCTCTATTCATCAATTCTTCCAGATCCATCGTCACTTGTCTCTGGTTCTCAAACCACCTCTCCACCCTCCTCTCCAGGACAGGCCTCCCTCCTCAACTATTCACCCCATTCCTTCCGTATCGGTGCAGCCACCTCCACTGCAAGGGCCAGCATCAATCAAAGCCTGATCAAGACCATGGGGCATGGTCCTGTTCTGCAGTGGATTCTTATGTTCATTCATCTCCCTTTGACATAGTTGCAACCCATTCCAAAATTGCTAGTATGCCTGAAGTGGGGGCTACCTGTGTGCTGGAGCCACTAGAGGTTTTCCCCTAATTAGCTTCAAGGGGTTTTTTCCTCTCCACTGAGCAGCAGGTATACACATAGTCATATCCTACTAAATTTACTAACCATCCTCCTGTTTGTCCTGTTTGTCCTTCTAGTCTTTTGTTTATGTTATGCGCTGGCATGTGCTCTTCTGTTTGTCTCATGGTGTGGATGATTTGGTGAAGTGCTTGGGGTCCATCCTTTTGGGGGCAAGTGATCATCACTTCCCTGACATCAGGGCAGGCTTCAGCCTCCCTTGACCTTCAGGGGGGTTCTCACCGTGTGAGTCAGAGCAGACCCCCGGCCACAATCTGTTCTTTCACAGCTCCTGCACTTATCTTGCCTCACTCAAGGCTGTTCTATGCTCTGTCTTAGTTCGGGACGTGGCTACTCATGCTCCAGTCCCACACTAACCTCTATGCCTTGTTCTTATCTCAGGTCCCAGGCAGCATGAAGTCTTGGCCAACTGGGGGTCTAACGAGCGCCCCTTTACATAAATCTTAGATGCTGGGTACCTCTCCCTCTCTACCTCCTTTCGTGTCCCAGTCTTCCGGGACCATCTTCCTCTGAGGGGCGGCTCCACGAGTCATAACCCTTGTATATGTTTTCGGTTGCTAGGTCCGTTGGCCCTGAGCTCGTGTCGGCATTGCCGCCCTCAGTCAGTGACCACTTTCTGTTTCCTGTCTCCGGTTGCTAGGCCTTCGGCCCTGAGCTTGTGTCGGTATCACCGCCCTCAGTCAGTGACCACTTTCTATCCTAGTTTCCATGTCCAGCTTCGCTGGTCTGCTACTAGAATGGGCCTCGCCTGCTCTTCTATCCTAGGTCTGGTCCTTTCTAGCCAGCACTCTGTCCTACTAATCACTCCCTTCTGCTTCTTCTGCCCTATCTCTACCCCCAGCTCACGGCTCTTGAAATATATATATATATATATATATATATATATATATATATATATATATATATATATATATATATGTGGTAGAGTTAGTAGCTGGAAAGGGAAGTTCACAGATAGTGTTTGAGCGGAAGAACACGTGGTACATAGCCGAAGAACACGTGGTACATATTGAATCACAGGGAATAGGGTAGCTGGGGGTAGAGGTGCTTGAAATACCTCAGTGGCTTTCAGATTTGAGTTTTCCTGGACTTGGCCTCTCTCAACAGAAGCTGGTTAAGGAAATGCTTGCTAGGCATGCCGATGTGTTTGTACAGGACAGTAGTGACTTAGGCTCTACTCAGTTAATTGAACATGAGATCCCTTTATTGGATGGAGTCCCAATTAAACGGCGATATAGGCAACTCCCCCCCAAGTCAGCATGAGGAAGTTAAAACTCATTAAAATAGTTATTGGAGACTAAAATAAGAGTAGTAGTCCCTATTCTTCCCCTGTGGTGATTGTTTATAATAAAGATGGGACAATCAGGAGGTGCACTGACTATCAGCAGTTAAATGCAAGAAAGATGCATTCTCATTGCCCTGAATAGAAGAATCTCTGGATGCCTTGGTTGGTGCTCATTGGTTTTCCACGCTAGACTTGGCAAGTGGATAGAATCCTGTTCCTGTAGCAGATGGGGATAAGCATAAAACAACTTTTTGCACCCCATTTGGCCTCTTTGAGTTCAATAGGATGCCGTTTGGACTCTGTAATGCACCTGGAACTTTTCAGAGGCTCATGGAATGCATCTTTTGAGACCAAAACTTGCAGTTCTTGCTTCTATATCTTGATGTAGTAGTATTTTCTTCCACTGTAGAGCAGCATATGCCGAGGCTTGAATTGGTATTGACTCGCTTTAAACAGTATGGTCTTAAGGTTAAGTAAATGCTGTTTGTTTCAATCTGTAATCAAGTAAAATATTTGCATCATGTAATTTCTGCTGAAGGAGTGTCAACTGACCCTGAAAAGGTGAAAGCAGTAGCTAGTTGGAGGAGACTGTCTAACTAGACTGAATTAAGATCGTTTCTTGGCTTCACAAGTTATTATCAGAGGTTTGTGAATGGATTCGCAAAAATTGCTGCTCCACTTCATGCATTGACTTCACAGGTTCAAGGGAAAGGGAAAAAGAAGAGAAAGATAGTTAACAGATACCACCTTTGAGCAATGTTGGGACCCAAGTTGTGAGTATGCCTTTGAGCTTCTTAAACAAAAGCTTATTTCTACCCCTGTCTTGTGTTATGCTAACTTTCAGCGGCCATTCTTTTTGGAAATTGATGCCAGTCACTGCAGTTTGGGGGCAGTCCTCTCGCAGAATGTGGATGGATGTCGAAGACCAGTGGCATATGCCAGTCGAGGACTGTGCCCAAGTGAACATAACATGTAAAATGAGAGTGCTATGAAGCTGGAATTGTTGGGCATTAAGTGGGCCGTAACTGAAAAATTTAGAGAATATTTGATGGGGACTAAATTGACCATATTCACTGACAACAATCCGTTGAGCTACCTGAAGACAGCAAAGCTTGGGGCCGTTGAGCAGTGCTGGGCTTCCCAGTTGGCTCTTTTTGACTTTGATATATTATAATCGTCCTGGTAAGAAGAATGGCAATGCTGATGCCTTATCTAGGCAATATAGCATAGTAGAAACCCCCACCGAATCTCCCGGTGAATATGAATCTGAGGCCAGAGTCCATGCTATCTTGGAAGAGGTTGTTGCAGGTATTAATATACCAGAGCCAGTTAGAGTTCGAGCAGAGGAGGGTGGTGGCATTTTGGCAGGAGATATAGAGGTTGGACCTATACCAAGAAAGTTTGTGTCGGTGGATACAGTGTTAGCATTGCCAACACATACTAAAAATGATTTGTCTTCCTTACAGCAAGGCGACTCAGTAATGGGTAAGTTCTTTGTATATTGGAAGAAAGGAAGGGGCCCAGACTGACAAGAATGGGAAAGGGAGCCTCAGGCTGTCTTGGACCTGCTGCCACTATTATTGGCCTAGAATGCATGCAGATATTGAGAAATGGTGTAAGGAGTGTGATAGGTGCATTGTTGCCAAGGCTGTGCAACCAAAAGTGAAGACCTTTCTGGGAAGTTTGTTGGCATCTATGTCATTAGAGGTCCTGGCAATTGATTTTACCATTTGCAACCCTCTAGTTTTCTTCAAGTTCACATATGCTGTACCAACTAAAGATCAGAAAGCATGCACAGTGGCCAAAATTTTGGTGAAAGATTGGTTCTGTAGGTATGGGGTGCTGAAGAGAATTCATTCCGATCAGAGATGGTGCTTTGAAGGGGAGTTAATTCGTCAACTCTGCCAAGTCTATGGGGTACAAAAAAGTTGCACTACACCTTACCACCCCCAATACCACCCCTCAGTGTAAGCGATTTAACAGAACATTACATGATTTACTTTGCACTCTTCCACCAGAAAAGAAGTGTAAATGGTCTGAGTTTCTGCCTGAAATGTTATTTGCATATAATACCACAGAAGTCTAATCAACAGGATTTTCTCCATATTTTCTGATATATGGAAGCCCACAGCTCCCTATGAGGGGTAGATGAAGGATTGATTGTAGATTGGGTGAAAGAACACCAGGAGAGGTTACTATCTGCCTATCAGACTGCACGAGGATGGCTGCATCATTCACTACAACTGTGAAGACAGGCTCATGATCCTCAGATGCGTGACACTAGGTTACTAATAGGGAAAGTTGTGTACCGTAAAAAACAAAAGATTAAGGGGAGAAATAAGATTCAGGATGTCTGGGATCCAGTGCCACATTGAATGTTGGGATGTCTGGACCCTGATAATTCAGTCTATACAGTTATTCCAGTTGATAACTCTGGCCCACAAAAGAATATAGATCGTATGGAGCTTCGGTTGTGTGGCCGTGGTCCCTTAGAAGAAACTACCAATCGGACTCCCCGGAGTACACAAAGTTGGAAGGCTGTAGATCCCTTAAGTACCCCCATGTCTAATACTAGTGATGATGAGGAGTCAGTGTATTATCTGCAGGAATGGAAAGAAACTCGTCCTGATCCAGTGGAGTGTCTGGAAGGAGATGCCACATTTATGGAAGATGGGTTTCAAGATGACTATGCCTCTGATGCTTCTGGACCAAGCCAGGTACTGGTCGAAGGACCTCATCAAGAACCACTCTCTGACTACAGACGATGAGGGACAGGAAGTTGTCCAGAGAGGGCCCCGACGGACTCAGTGTAACAGCAGGAAAACATACAAACTCATATCGATTGCCAAGATCTGCCCTGGCCAATTCTGAAATGGTAATCACCACCAGGGGAAGGAAAATATCTAGGGCTGTAAACCTCTCTAGTTTAGCTGCTTTAAATTCAGTGGCTATTAGTAATGTTGTGACTAGACTCTTGTCCACTCTAGAAGATACCCTTGTTAAAGACATTCAAGATCACTTAGAACTTAAGCTCCATTAGTTATTTATTTCTGAGGAATTCAGTATTTTAATTCAATCATCAGGCTCGATGATTATGATAAAATGGGGGAGAATGTAGTATGGTGAGTGGAGCTGATGCACAGATTTAAATGGTCATACGTTCATTGCAATCAATCATTTTATTTTAGTGTGAAGAATACTGTTTGCTGCTCGGGACATTGGTCCTAGCCATATGTTTGGAATAGAAATTCCTTTGGTGCAGACCAAAAAGTCTGTTGTAAGTTTAACAAGCAATCAGGAATTGTATAATCCTGAGAGAGAATGCATTAGATGTTGCATACAAAAATAAATTTAGATATATACAATAAAAAAATTAATACAGTTGTAGATTTACCTTACATGATTTTGGTTCAGTGGTTTTCTGATTCGACAATACAAATATCTGTCCCTCACTCCTGTAGTAAGGTGAGCGCGTCCCCCTTAAGGAACAGGGCTTAGACCTCAGGATCAGGGGCTACAAACTGGGGCTTGTCTCTTTACCTTCATTGTATGACCTGCTGCAGACGTTGTGACTACTGTGTGATTAACCGAAAGAACCGGTAAGCGTGCTACTTCTTTTAAATTTAATTTCATATGTATTTGCAACTATGGTGCTTTGCAGTTAGCATTTTGGATTCATTGCACTGACTGTTTTAATTTGATAGGGAACTACAGTGAAGTACCATTTCTACGGAGATTATAAGGAACAACCCACTGTATTAGTTATAAGAACCGTCTGGCATTTTAAATTGATGGTGAAGTGCTCTGTAGTTTATTTGTTTTTTTCATTTGTTTTTTTATATATATTGGTGGTTATGAACAGCTATCATTGTAACTGGGAACATGATTTGTATGATAGACATAGTACAGGTAATAAATATCTATGCAAAATAAAGGTTCTAATGTAATTGTTTAAATGCAGATCATTGTAGTATGCTTGGTCTGTTCTTTTTGTACACAATGTATTTCTTTTGTTAATTGCGGCTTGAAATGTTGTCTAGCCTAAACAATAGTGCAATAGTTACAGCAACATTTGATCAAGATATGCATATTTGTTTAATGGTGGTACTAAGTGTGTGTTTTGATATTTTAGAGTGTAGAGTTGCATTGTTTTTCTGTCACCTGATTTCACTTAATTTATTATTTATGTTTGATTGGTTTGAATTATTTGCATTGACAGCTTTGACTGGTGCGTTACTGATAAGGTATAAATACTGCTATAACTATACAAAACATATCTAATCGAGTGCTCCTGTTAAATTGCCAGTTTGCACAAGTTCTTATATATTGCTAATTGCACATTGTTTACTAATAAGGCCGCTATTTTGATCGGTGTCTTACTGATAAGATACAAGTACGACTATAACTATACAAAATACATCTAGCTATTGGGGCCTGAGTGCTCTTGCTAAATTGTTAGTTTGCACAGCTCTTAAACATTGCCAGTTGCACATTGTTTACCACTAATGCTGCTAAATCATACTGTTAATATGTATTGCTTGTTTGCACATTAACCACCAACCCTTCTTTTTAACATGTGTTCTTAAATAAAAGCACTTGAAAATGATTGTCTCTATGTCTCTATTTAACTTGTGACTAAGCGAGGGTTACACTCCACTTCTCTTTAAATCCACACAACAACTTTAAGTTAGAGCATGCACAGAATGTATCAATGAAAAGATCAAAAGGGTCATGTGACAGAAATGTTTTAAGAAAAAAAAATGGAAAGATGGAAATAATAAGATATGATGAGAAACATATTTTACTGTTTAGATGTAATTTATGTGAAATGTTCTAGTGTTTACAGTAATTACCTTAACCAAATGTTAATCAGTGTTTGGGAGAGCAAAATGCAATTTCAGATTGTGAGGGGAGTTCAGTGCAACCCTTTGCAAATAGATCTACAATAACATAATTATTGCTTATGACCTACAGAATATACGGTGGAGGCCAAACATAATGTAGTAATGATTGTAATAAAATTAAATGTAACCCTTATTTAGAATGTACATGCCAAAGTGAATAAAACACAGTTGGAACCTTTAAACATTTTGATGTTATCAGGTTTTTACAGAGGGAACTGCAATCACACAAATGTGATGACTGATATGGTCCATTCATCATTTTTTATTTACTCTCAAACAAATGTGGCATAGTCTAGTATGACACAAAATAGACAACAGACACATTCAGTGTAAGTGCACGACAATGAACCAGATGTAAAGTAAAAGGAACTCTTAAATTAATTTAACAAACAGCCAAAGAAGACGTCTAGTTTTGTACTTATTTTTTTCTAATCAGTTGGTATACTGCTTTTGACCACATCTTGTGACTGGGTAAAATCTGTAATAGCAGTGAATTACTACACTGAACAAAAATATAAACACAACATGCAACAATTTCAAAGATTTTACTGAGCTACAGTTCATATAAACACGCTGTCATACATGTTGATCCAGAGCATCCCAAACATGCTCAATGCGTAACATGTCTGGTGAGTATGCAGGCCATGGAAGAACTGGGACATTTTCAGCTTCCAGGAATTGTGTACAGATCCTTGCGACATGGGGCCGTGCATGATCATGCTGAAACATGAGGTGATGGTGGCAGATGAATGGCACGACAATGGACCTCAGGATCTCGTCATGGTATCTCTGTGCATTAAAATTGCCATCGATAAAATGCAATTGTGTTTGTTGTCCGTAGCTTATGCCTGCCCATACCACAACCCCTCTGCCACCATGAGGCATTCTGTTCACAACGTTGACATCAGCAAACTGCTCGCCCACATGATGCCATACACGCTGTCTGCCATCTGCCTGGTACAGTTGAAACCTGGTACAGTTGAATCGGTGAAGAGCACACTTCTCCAGCATGCCAATGACAATCAAAGGTGAGCATTTGCCCACTGAAGTCAATTACGATGCCAAACTACAGTCAGGTGAAGACCCTGTTCAGGACGACAAGCATGCAGATGAGCTTCCCTGAGATGGTTTCTGACAGTTTGTGCAGAAATATTTTGGTTGTGCAAACCCACAATTTCATCAGCTGTCCAAGTGGCTGGTCTCAGATGATCTCGCAGGTGAAGAAGCCAGACGTGGAGGTCCTGGGCTGGCGTGGTTACATGTGGTCTGCGGTTGTGAGGCCAGTTGCACGTACTGCCAAATTCTCTAAAATGATGTTGGAGGCGGCTTATGATAGAGAAATGAACATTCAGTTCTCTGGTAACAGCTCTGGTGGACATTCCTGCAGTCAGCATGCCAATTGCACACTCCCTCAAAACTTGAGACATCTGTGGCATTGTGTTGTGTGACAAAACTGCACATTTTAGAGTGGCCTTTTATTGTGTAATGATCATGCTGTTTAATCAGCTTCTTGATATGCCACACCTGTCAGGTGGATGGATTATCTTGGCAAAGGAGAAATGCTCACTAACAGAGATGTAAACAAATTTGTGCACAAAATTTGAGAAAAATAAGCTTTTTGTGCATATGGAAAATTTCTGGGATCTTTTATTTCAGCTCATGAAACATGGGACCAACACTTTACATGTTGCGTTTATATTTTTGTTCAGTGTAAATTTAAGTTTTATATTAAATGGAAAACCACTAAAAAAAATTTTAAAAGTATTTAATAAATAACCATTTTTAAAACCTTGAATTCCCAGATTTCCACTCACTTCACAATAATCCTAAAAGGAAAGCAATCCTAGTGTGATCTGCATTGGAATCTACAACAGAGATACTGTGTCATACCTGTCAATATTGACTTTTCAAAATAAGGGAGATTTTGTAAACTGAAATCTTAGTGGCCTGAATTGAAGTGAATAAATAAAATAAAAAAACTACTATTACTTGACGGAAGAGCTGACAATTCCTAAAAAGACAGGAAATTTTTAGGCCGCCACTTCACCCTTACCTGACCCATGTTCTGACAAAGGGTCAGATCAAATCAAGCCATGATCGCTCTTGCGAAAGAGTGTTTTGCGATAATACCATTAATTTCCATATCACATTTTCTTTATCCTGAGACCAAAACTAGTCAATTCCAATCTGCGAAAGGGGCGGAGAGAAGTTTTGCAGGAGTAGGAGGGACTGACGAAAACAAGATGAAAACAGCTGTTGACCAATCCCCAGCCAGTATTTGTGATCTTTTGAAGGGGCAGAAACTAGGCGGTAACATGCGAAAAGGTAGGCGAAGACAGCCAGGGCAGGAAAATACAAATCTGTGTTGTGCTCAGATCCACTTCGAGGAGAACCCTGTACGTGATGGTGCTCCACACCCTCCACTTCCTCACCTTAGTTTCCCGCCGAGACATCGCTTGGCGGGAGCACCCCCAACCCCTGGAGGATGAGAGTCCCCAGTGGGATGCCCTGTACTCCCTGCTGGTCCTGAAAGGAGCTGGGGACTTGAGATGGAGGGTGCTGCATGGAGCGCTCACATCAGGAGAGATCCTGCGTCATTTTACCAACTTGGACACCACATGTCCTTTCTGTGGTCAGTCTGACCGGTAGCTGACATATATTTTCTTTGTGCTAGGATGCAGCCTTTTTTCTTTCTATTGAGGAATCTTCTGCTGCAGTTCTGGCTGCATTTTTCTCCGATCATCCTTATTTTCAGGCACCCTGTTTGTGGCTCTACCAATCTGTGCCTGGCTCTTGCTAGACTGGCCATCTACAAGCCCAGGAAGCGCAAGATCACCAGGGAGGGTCTCATTGAATGTGAGGCCATGTTCAGTGCCCTGGTCTGGTCCCCAGTTAATTTAAAGCATGCCCACGCGGAGTCTGCTGGCGACAGTGGGCTCTATGTGGCGCACTCTGTATTACCCCCTGGTGTGGTCCATCTATTGATCATTAAAAAGGAATAGTATCATATATATAATGACTCGCAAAAGTATTAACCCTTCCTGTGGTGTCCCATTTTGTGAAATTACAACATGATGCATACACATTTTTTTAAACTTAATATTTTATTCAAAACTTGAATGCTCAAACTGAAGACTTCAAAGGGTAAGATAAGTTACAGTAAATGTCAGCAAAAACTAAAGAGAAAAAACTGAAATATGTTGATTGCATAAGAATTCAGACCCGCTAACTCAATATTTGGTGGAAGCACCTTTGGCAGTAATTACAGCTGCAAGTCTTTTTGGGTAAGTCTCTACCAACTTTGCACACTGGCTTGGTGCAATTTGTGCCCATTCTTCTTGGCAGATTTGCTCAAGCTCTCTCAAGTTGCTTGTGGATCGCTTATGGACAGCAGTTTTCAAGTCTTTCCACAGATTCTCAAAAGGATTCAAGTCAGGACTTTGACTGGGTCACTTAAGGACATTCACTTTCTTATTCTTAACCTGCTCCAGTGTAGCTTTCGCCTTCTGCTTTGGATCATTGTCCTGCTGAAAGGTGAATTTTCACCCCAGTTTTAAGTCTTTAGCAGACTGAAACAAGTTTTCCTCTAGTATTTGCCTGTACTTTGCTCCATCCATTTTTCCTTCAATCCTAACAAGCTTTCCAGTTCCTGCTGAGGAGAAGCATCCCCATAGCATAATGCTGCCACCACCATGTTTGACTGTAGGGATGTTGTTGACTGGGAGATCTGCTGTGTTGTGTCTGCACCAATCGTAACGCTTGGCATTTAAACCAAAAAGTTCCAATTAGGTCTCATCTGACCACAACACCTTTTGCCACATTTTTGCAGGATCACTCAGGTGCTTTGTTGCAAACTCCATGCAGGCTTTGAGGTGGCTTATTTTTAGTAATGGCTTCCTTCTTGCCACCTTGCCATACAGGTTACTTTTGTGAAGTGTTTTGGATATTGTTGACTGATGCACATTTTCTCCCATCTCAGCCATTGAACTCTGTAGCTCTTTCAAAGTTGTTGTTGGCCTCACAGTGGCATCCCACCCCAGTTTCCTCCATGCCTGGCAGTTCAGAGGGATGGCCTGATCTAGGCAGTGTCTGGGTGGTACAATGCACCTTCCATTCCTTGATGATTGAGTAGACTGTACTCACAGGGATATTCAGAGACTTCGATATTTCTTTGTACCCTTCTCCTGATCTGTGCTTTTCAGTGACTTTATCCCTGACTATGTTTGAAAGCTCCTTGGTCTTAATGGTTGAGTCTTTGCTTGAAATTTACTACCTGACCAAGGAACCTCACAGAGACAGGTGTTTTTATTCTGAAATCATTAGAGCCACTAATATTGCACACAGACAGAGGTAATTTAATAATTGTGTGGCTCGTTAAGGTCATTTTGGGCACTTGAATTAATTTAGGTTTACCACAGCTAAGGGTTTGAATACTTATGCAATCATGACTTTTCCATTTTTATTTTATATTAATTATATATTTGCTTATTTTATTTTTGCTTTGAATGTGTGGAGTAGGTTGTGTATAATACATATGAATTCCTACTTCAAAATGTCATGACTGCAAGTTTTAAAGCAACAAAATGTGAAAACTGTGAGAGGGTCTGAATACTTTTGCACACATGGATGAAAGCTATATTTGCATCCTGAGCCATTTGAAAAAAAAGGCATAATACCACAGTAGTGACATCAAAAAGTGATAATTCCTCTACAGGAAAATATACTTGAACTGTGACCCGTTCGACTCCAAGAGACCATTATTTTCAAGTCAACACAAAATGTTTTGTTTTCAGTCACTTGAGAACACCCACAGTACAGAAATGTTCATTAATGAGCAACAAAATGATGTAAAGCTGTGCATTCGTATCTCAGCGAAACTGGAGAGGAACAGGAATTTAAAACAAGGTAAAGGCAATCATCCAAATAAAGCTGACACACTAACGAATAATGACATAGAACGTCTGTACAGCACTGAAACACTATGTTTAAAAAAAAAACAACTGTACTGCTAAACTTCGTCTACTTTAATATTAGCATCACAAGGGTATCCATGTATTATAAAAAAAAAAAAAAAATAGATGGGCCTCTTTAGTGAGTTACTGGAAAACAATTCCATCTCGGGTTTCTGTGACAGTTTATAAATTATTCTTGTTATGACGTCAGAAACCCCAGAAATTATTTTCTTGTAACTCACTGAAGCCCATATATATATATATATATATATATATATATATATATATATATATATATCAATATTTTAGCTCAAAGAGCCAGCTGCCAACACAATGCTTATGTTTTAAAGTGTATATAATGCATGTAAACTAAATATATACTGACTAATATCATGGCAGTAAAAAATGTAATGGAAAAAGTCACGATCCACAAGAACCACAAGACACAAGTGACCCAAGGAATTCAAATTAAAATTACCCACAGAGAATTATAAAGATGACAAATACCCACTAATTTACTCAGGGTTCTCCCTAGGAATTCTATATGGAAAAACATAAATATAGACTAAGACAAAGAATTTGAATAACATGTTGTCTTTCGTTGACTATATCTGGTTGCTCTTTTTTATGTTTTACATTTTCGTTTCCATTACCGTTTTTTATTATGGTAAATTATTTAGGCACTCTACGATTTGACTGGGGAAAGATAACGCAGGTTTATTGGAGTTCACAAAAAAAAAGCCATTAACTTTTTCACTTCCTTTTTAGCTTAATTATTGATTTATTTTACTGTCTTCTTTATGTTAAGTTGTCAGAGCATTTTGTTAATCTCATCTATGTTTGTTTTTTGCTGTTCAACATTTTTTGAATGCAACTTTACTTTAACCAATTTGTTTACACAAAAGTAAACACACACGTTTGGTCACCACCATAACTGTTGCATGAAACCAGGGTGTAATAATCCAGCACCTCTGCACTTAAGTACTTGTATGTCAGCTGACAAGTGTTCATCTGATATCCCATCACACCTTTATTCTTAAAGGCATACAGCCTCTATACATGAATCCCCAATATCTCTCACAAGCACCTAGGTACATTTTTTTGATGCATATGTATAGCTATTATGTGCTATATATCACTACAGTACAGTAATACTACAAACAATGGACTGAATGATAATAGGCCTACCTGAAAATAATCTTAATATTTTTTTTTTAATAAAGTAGTCAGACAAATATAGTATTAGGTGGTGAATTGTGTTGATCGCCGGCTCATTTTTAAAACCCTGCATTCATTGTCACTATTTTCACTTTCAAAACAAATCAGTTATTTTTTTAGCAGTTATATTAACGTTTTAGCCTCTCGAGCGCTTAACACAGAAAACCCTCCCCTTTAACTCTGATTGGTTAAATGCTGTGTCAAGAACACAGCTATCATGTGGTTCCAAGATTATTTTTTTTTCACCCAGCGTGCGCTAGTGATCGTCTGCTAGAAGCGCAATTAATCCTTATTGTTAAAAAAGTAGCACAGTAGCATCTGCAAGATGGGCAGACTGGGTTTTTTCAGTCGAGCAGCAACAGCCTGAAAAGGCCTGGGGAGAACCCTGTTATTGTTGGTGGTGGAGCCCAACTCCACATGCATAACTTATGAGTTAGCAAAAATAAACCTTGCATGTGTGAAGAAAAATGTTAATAACCTACTAAATTCTTAATCAGTGTTTTCAGTTCCAAAATAAGGCACTCCTAGTCAATAGTATTATCTGCCTGTATGGTGCTAAAACACAAAGCTGTTTCTGAGTTATTTTTGCAAAAAAATACCAATTTTCTTTGCAATTCTGTAATTTAAACTACAGCACGATTTTTCATCAAACAAAAAATTCTCCATCACACGGACACAGAACCTATGAAATGCCATCTCGGCCCATTTTGAAATGGCCGAGAAAACATACCCCTCAAAATCGACACCTATAATACCTACATAAGACAAAGGCACACAACTATTCCACTTTATTACTTGGTAGAATGATAGACAGTGATACAGTCTCCTTCTAATTGATATTAAAAATGAAAAATATTAAAACAGAAAAACAACAATGAGATGCTTCACAATCAAATTCTCTCTTGGTCCCTGTGGTTCTTATTTTACTGTAGTTGTAGGTGGCTAATTTGGCAGCAGCCACAATACATTGTAAGCAGGTCCACTGTAGCTGATTTTGCACGACAGCAAAGCATACACAGTTGGTGCTGTTACTTTTATCATACAACAAACCTAAAGGACGAGCTATGGCACCTACTTTATAACTAGAAGAAAAACTTTAAATTCAATAAGTTATTATTTAGAAGAAGAAAAAAAGCCAAAATACACAACGCGGTATTGCAACATGTTCATTACACTGTACATATGTGGTAGTCAATAATACCACTAACATTTCATTTTCAACTATCTTCTATTTTAAATTAACACACTAGCACTGTGTATAAACACATGTTATCAATCAGTCTGAATTTCTAAAGCAATGTTGATATTGAAATTGTAATAGAAGCGCTTGTCTTTCGCTATTTGTGTGACTTTTAGACTTTCCTGCAGAATACTTTGCAATTTGTGAGTCTCGGAACATGTCTACTACAGATTTGCTGAACTAGTCACGACATGCAAAGGTATTTCTTATGTAACTTTCTTAATTTCCATTTTCCCTTTGGCAACACAATGTGTTATTAATTAAAGCTCTGTTTTTCTGAGTGTCACTGGCTTTTTTTCGTGTTTACCACAACATCATTCTCGCTCCCACTGTTAAAATAAGACCTGCATAGTTTACAAAAAATATGCCTTTTTCCAGCGTTGCGTAGGATTATGTGAGAAGATTGAAATTTGCATCAATATTTTTTTACTGGTAGGGTTTATTGCACATGAAGTCTTCATAGATGGTCAAGTATATGTGAGTTTGCCTTGCGCATTGAATGCATTCCTGCCACAGGGCTCCCTTGGGTCCTAAACTCTGCTAGGTACAGATGGGGATTGCAGTAACCACACACCGGCCATGACTTTTGCAGAAATTAAAGGTTTTCTAACATTAAGGTGTTTAACAGTAGATTTTTTAGCAAAATACGGGAGAAAATCTGTCCCGGGAGTTGTCCAGAAGTGTCCAAAAAATGGGAGAGTCCCGACAAATAAGGAGGAATTGGCAGGTCTGCTGTGTTTGTAAACTCGAGAGTAATTAATGTCTTCGTGAGGTGCTCCAGGGAATAAATGGTCAAACGAAATGGTGGTAATCCAGTGTGCTGTGCCATACTTTTCAGGTGGATGTCATTTTCTTAATCATTTTATTTATTTTGAAACAACATATCTTAGCTTTTACAAAATTGGTTTTACTAAAAGAAAATGAGAACCCTGATGATATGTGGAAATCGCTCAGTATTGTGGAAATCAGGATGTAATAATGACCAGTGGGCAGATTAAATCTAAACCTGTATGCGACCATAGGTTGGTATTGAAACAAATTTTCACAATACCGCTCAACTGCTTTGTATTAAAACCAAAATCCAAGGAGCCAGTGTGTGCATGTCAGGAGCGGAATTTGTTGTTAGAAATTTATCTATTTTACTTCTGAAATCAGTGGCAGCTCCTTGGGGTAGGCACTGCCTCCTTGAATTTTTTTTTAATTTAGTAATCGCCAATTATTTTTTTATTTTCTCACAATTTGGCATATCCAATTAGTTTTAGGCTCAGCTCACAGCTACCACCCTCGGGAGTGACAAAGACAAGCACATGCAGTCCTCCGAAGCGAGTGCTGTCTACTGATCACTTTATTTTCCACACTGTAGACACCGTGCAGCCACCTCAGAGCCACAGCATTGGAGGACAACGCAGCTCTGGGCAGCTTACAGGCAAGCCCGCACTCGCCCGGCCAGACTACAGGGTCACTGGTGTGCGAGAACACCATGGCCGACCTAAGCACTCCCCCCTCCTGAGAGGTGCTCGGCCAATTGTACGCCACCCCCAGGGAGCTCCAGGCTATAGGTCTAATCCTGCCTTTCCCAGATGCGTCACTCAGGAGCCCACCTGTCTCGAAAATTTAAGCAAAAAATAAATTACACTGAACAAAAATATAAACGCAAAATGCAACAATTTCAAAGATTTTACTGAGTTATAGTTCATATAAGGAAATCAGTCAATTGAAATAAATTCATTAGACCCTAATCTATGGATTTCACATGACTGGGAATACAGATATGCATTTGTTGGTCACAGATACTTTAAAAAAAAAAAAAAAAGGTAGGGGCGTGGATCAGAAAACCAGTCAGTATCTGGTATGACCACCATTTGCCTCATGCAGTGCGGCACATCTCCTTCGCATAGAGTTGATCAGGCTGTTGATTTTGGCCTGTGGAATGTTGTCCCACTCTTCTTCAATGGCTGTGCGATGTGGCTGGATATTGGCGGGAACTGGAACACTCTGTCGTACACGTCGATCCAGAGCATCCCAAACATGCTCAATGGGTGACAAGTCTGGTGAGTGTGCAGGCCATGGAAGAACTGGGACATTTTCAGCTTCCAGGAATTGTGTATAGATCCTTGCGACATGGGGCCATGCATTATCATGCTGAAACATGAGGTGATGGCGGCGGATGAATGGAACAACAATGGGCCTCAGGATCTCGTCACGGTATCTCTGTGCATTAAAATTGCCATCAATAAAATGCAATTGTGTTTGTTGTCCATAGCTTATGCCTGTCCATAACATAAACCTACCACCACCATAGGGCACTCTGTTCACAACGTTGACATCAGCAAACCTCTCGCCCACACGATGCCATACACGCTGTCTGCCATCTGCCCGATACAGTTGAAACCGGGATTCATCCGTGACGAGCACACTTCTCAAGCATGCCAGTGGCCATCGAAGGTGAGCATTTGCCCACTGAAGTCGGTTACGATGCCGAACTGCAGTCAGGTCAAGACCCTGGTGAGGACGACGGGCACCTAGATGAGCTTCCCTTCTGCAGTTTGTGCAGAAATATTTCGGTTGTGGAAACCCACAGTTTCATAAGCTGTCCGAGTGGCTGGTCTCAGATGACCCCGCAGGTGAAGAAGCCAGATGTCGAGGTCCTGGGCTGGAGTGGTTACACGTGGTCTGCGGTTGTGAGGCCAGTTGGACGTACTGTCAAATTCTCTAAAACAACGTTGGAGGCGGCTTATGATAGAGAATTGAACATTCAAGTCTCTGGCAACAGCTGTGGTGGACATTCCTGCAGTCAGCATGCCAATTGCACTCTTTTCAAAACTTGAGACATCTGTGGCATTGTGTTGTGTGACAAAACTACACATTTTAGAGTGGTCTTTTATTGTTCCCAGCACAAGGTGCACCTGTGTAATGATCATGCTATTTAATCGCTTCTTGATATACCACACCTGTCAGGTGGATGGATTATCTTGGCAAAGGAAAAATGCTCACTAACAGGGATGTAAACACATTTTTGCACAAAATTTGAGAGAAATACGCTTTTTGTGCATATGGAAAATTTCTGGGATCTTTTATTTTAGCTCATGAAACATGGGACCAACACTTTACATGTTGTGTTTATATTTTTGTTCAGTGTAAAAAATCACATACTGAGTGATCACATAAATTTTTATTTCTTTTATTTGCATAAATACTACTTATTTTGCACGCAGGATGCTCCACACGGTTGAGAGCAATATCAGTTGATGGAAAGTCTTGTTTCTCTGTGCAGTACTTGGTCCCATACAGTTGCTGGAGGACTGCCTACTTCTGCAGTGTGATTAGCCAATCATATTCCTCCTACTTTCTTCTCGCAACATAACCCACGTTAAAAAAAAACACAGCAGAGGAGGCAGGAGGAGGATCTCCTTCCGCTGTGTCTGACAATTATTGGTCTCTGCCTGAACTGATTTGTGTGGAAGGCGGCAGTAGAGAGAACGTTAGGTTATTATCATAACCATGGTTCCCTGAAAGAGAATGACAACCGTTACCGAATGGGAAGAGCCCTCTCTGACCGCCAATCACTGAGCAGATATAAAAAAAAAGCTGCCCTATCAGGGCCCTGCTGTGAGGGGAAAATACTTCCCACCGCCTCTGAAGAGGGTTGTCCTCACAGTAGCACATCGCCATTTTCTTTCGAAAACAGAGGTCAACTGGGGACACGACCTCGAAGGGTGAAAGTTGTCATTCTCTTTCAGGGAACCAGGGTTATGATAATAACCTAACATTGCCTTTCAATTGAATGATAACCATTACCGAATGGAAAGCTGTACCAAAGCTGTTGTGGCTCCAGATTACCGACAGTTCAGCCCCACGGTGATAGCCTCAAAGCCCACATGACGCCTAAGGGCATGCCACCTGCAACACCCTAGAGCCCAGAGAGGGTCTCGCTCGGTTTGCAACATCAAGGCGGTAAAATCGCACAAATGTCTGACTGCCAGTCCATGTAGCACCATTGCATAACTTATCTAAGGAGGCGTCTGGTAGAATGGGCCGTAATATCCCCTGGTAACGGGGAGTCCGTCTGTTCATACACCAAGCATATCGCACTGCTACCCAGTGCGCTAGACGTTGCTTCGATAGGGCCTGACCTCTAAAGCGGGACCCATAGCAGACAAACAGCTGATTGGACTGTCTCCAGGACGCTGTCTTATCCAGATAACAACGCAAAGCCCGAACCGGGCATAACATGTGCTGTCTACAGTACTCCTCTGACTCGTGCAGGGGAGGTCTGAAAGTTTCTAAAACCACTGGTTGGTTAACATGGAATGAGGATACCACCTTTGGGAAAAAGGATGGATTTGTTCTTAATGTTACCCGCAAGCAGTTTCCCGTAAAAGCCATGTATGTGTCATCAATGAACAGTGCATGAAGCTCACTTACTCGTCTGGCAGTTGGAGCTGGGCTGGGTTTGGGTGCCATAATAACCCTTCCGCTTGGCTCAGGAGGTCTTTACGTGGTGGGGGATGCCACGGCTGACCCAATAGCATGTCAGAGAGGAGAGCAAACCAGGGGCTACTCGGCCATCTGGGTGCAACCAGAAAAACCTGTGCTCTCTCCACCCTGATCATCTCTAGTGTCAGGGGTAATAATGGTAGCGGAGGGAACGCATACAAGAGCCCCTGTGGCCAGACTTGGCTGTGGCAAAGAGGTCAACTTGTGCAGGTCGAAACCTCTCCCAAATCTGTTTCACCACTTGAGGATGCAGTCTCCATTCCGAGCTGTCTGGAGCTCTTCTGGACAGGAGGTCTGCTGCCTTTTTGTCCACACCAGGGAGGTGAACCGCCCTGATAGAACGCAAATTTCTGTGCATCCAGGACAGGAGTCTGTGCGCTGCGTGGTGAAGGCCAGGCCAGCACAGACAGTCTTGGTGGTTTATATAGGCTACCACTGTAGTATTATCCTTCCGGACCAGCATGTGTTTGTGCACTAACTGCTGGTGAAAATGAGATAACACCATGTTCACTGCTTGCAGCTCTTGGGCATTTATGTGCGCTCGCTGCCAATATCCATTCCACTGACATCTTATTCCTCTCCCATTCCAGACCGCTTCCCAGCCCAGACTGGAGGCGTCTGTAGTGATCACTTTCCTTCTGTGAGGGGATCCGAGGCGCAGATTGCCAGGAAGAAGCCACCACTTCAATATCTTCTGGAATTGTCTGGACACTCGCACCAGCCAGTACCAATCTCGGACCGGGTGCACCTTGAGCGTATTTACCCAGGCTTGAAGTGTGCGCATTCTCAACAGCCCTAGTGGAAGGAAGGATTGACATACTCTGATCTGTAGGAGAGCATCCTCTCTGAATAGGGAGAGTGTGGCCTCCAATGACCGAATCCTGTGTTTATACAGTGAGACAAGCATGCTCATAGAGTTCAGTTTGATCCCTACGAAGTTGCTCTTCTGTTGATGCATTGAGAGCCTCAACTTCATCACATGATCTATGACTTGTTTTGTGTACGCCTCAGCGCGTCTTTTGGAATGTGCGCAAACTAGTCAATCGTCCAGATAGTTCAGGATCCGAATACCCCGCAGCCTGAGTGGAGCCAGTGCTGCATCCATGCACTTTGAAAATGTGCGGG
The DNA here is from genome assembly GCF_017654505.1 of Polyodon spathula. NCBI lineage: Eukaryota > Metazoa > Chordata > Actinopteri > Acipenseriformes > Polyodontidae > Polyodon > Polyodon spathula. Next base: position 52,551,915 of record NC_054534.1, on the reverse strand, counting down.
GCGCCATCGAGAGGCCAAATGGCAGCACGGAGAATTCCTATGCGTTGCCTTGAAAGGCGAAGCACAGATATTTTCTGTGCATGGGACAGATCAGGACATGAAAGTAGGCATCATGCAGTTCGATGGATGTGAACCAGTCACCCGGTTGGACGGACTGGAGGATACGCTGTGCAACATATTGAACTTCCTCTGTTTGAGGAACAAATTGAGGACCCTGAGTTCCAGAATAGGTCTAAAACTGCCGTCCCTTTTGGGCACCAGGAAGTACCTAGAGTAAAAGCCACCTAGGGCATTGCTTGGTTCTTCTGTTGAAGATTGGCGATCTCCTGTTGAAGGAGTATCACTTTTGCTGGTTCGACAGTTGTGTGGAGCAAACCCTTGAAGGGTGGCGGACCTATGCAAAATTGTAGAGCGTATCCGTGTCTCATTGTTGATGGCACCCAGTCCTTGGTGCAGTCTTGCTATGGGTTGTTGCCTTTGGTCAGTCCGGTTGTGAGGGGGGGTTGGTGGCAGCCGGGGACCAACAGGGGCAGTCTCCCTTGGGCTTAGGAGGGGGCGGGGGTTTCTTAAGCCCCGGCCTCGGTCTCTAGCTGGAGAACGGGTTACCCCTGACTGTCGGTGGTCTCTTGCCGCTGGCTCTGTCTCTGCCTGCTTGTTTGTTTTGGGGTAGCAGGCGGTGTTCAGACCCTGTTGCCCCCGCAGGCTGTAAATGCCACCTTGGGCGCTGGCGGTAGGCAGGAAGGCGCGAGAACTTGAAAGCGACCTCCGAGGCCTTGTGGGACCTCTTAAGGCTCACATCAATGGTCATTCTGAATGTCTGCCCCGGTGTAATAGGGGCATCTAGTAGTGCTGCCTTCTCGGTTTCGACGACCTTGGCCTGTGTTAGCCAACGCCGCTAGAGACCTGTCTGATGCCTGACCTAACTCCTCCATTAGGTCGGTCATCGCTGTTGTTACCGCCAGTAACTCCCCTGTGTCTGCCTCAGTTGCCTGCTCCTGCAGCCTCTCAGCCAGCTGTATCTGGTACAGCACCAGTATAGCCATTGCATTGGCCTCCCTGGCTGATAGTGCCACCGATGCATACACTTTCTTAAGCGTGGCATCAGTTATTCTGCACAGCTTGGCCGGGCAGGTCGGGTCTTTTTCCCCTCTGTTGAAGGTGGATCTCTCCACCAGTACTGTGACCATGACCCCGATGGTGGGGAACGTGCCTAAGCCTGCTTCTTGGGCTCCTGCAGTGTGTAGCAGGGCCTCTGCTGTTCTAGAGGCTGAGGGGGTGGAGGCTGGGTTACTCCAGGACGAGTGAACTAGCTCGAGGAAATCCTGGCACAAGGGGAGGGCATGCTATGGGTACCCTTTCTAAGCGGTTCCCCTTTTTCTCCTTTTCTGCCAGCCTGGGGATGTCCGTGGCTGCACCTGCACGCTGCATGAGTTCCGGGAACTCTTCCTTTTGCGACATATGTGGCAAGGAAGGTAAGGAGTCCCCCGCTGTGGCTTACCCAATGGATGTGGCTGGGTCAGACTTCTAAGCTTGACGCTGTAACAGACAACTCGTCTGGGCTAGGAGGTCTATGCATTGGGGATGGGGAGCAACACTGGGGAAGTTGGGGCTGCCCTGTGGTAGGGGGCAATCTGCCTTGAGATTTAAGCAGGGTCTGCTGAGTCCTCACAGTCTCTGTCAGTTCCCGAAACACCGCTCAGCTGAGTTTGGGCGTCTCTGAGGCAACTGCGACGGCGAGCATCTGCGTCTGCATGGGGAAGGGGAGTGGCCCCTGAATGGTGACCGCCTGTCCCCTGGTGAAGGCCCCCTCAAGTGATACTGCCTCAGCGGTGACAATCTTGCCTCCTCTGAGAAGTGTCTGCACCTCTGCACCAGTGGTGGAGAAGGGGAGGGTGACCCAGGTGTGCTGGGGAGCTCCCTGGTCACTGTGGCAGGGGAGGGTCCTAGAGGATCTCTGCGGAGGACCTTGGACCACGGACCTCATTCTTCTGCTGCAGCTAGTTCTATTAGAGAACTTTCTGCATGGAGAGCAGTCCAACTCACCCGCCAGTGCTTTGGCTGTGTGTTCTGGCCCCAAGCATCTGGCACAGGACAAGTGCTCGTCCTGTCTAGGCAACTTTACCGCGCACTGGTCTCACTGGTGAAAACTAGAAGAGGACCCAGTCAAGTGTACTGATATGGCGTCGTAGGCAAAGCTGCTGTGATTAGTGTCGATAGTAGCGCGGTCGGTGTTGGGCTGTAGACGGCTCTTAAATGAGTCACCAGTGCCGAATCAGTCAGAGCTGGGATCGTTGCCGAGGAGAGCTCTGTCAGTGCCGAGTGGTCAGTGTCGAGTCAATCAGAGCCGAGGTTGGTGCCGATGTGTAGCACGGTCGGTGCTGGGCTGTAGACGGCTCTGAAGCTAGTCAACCAGTGCCGAGTTAATCGGTGCTGGGATCGGCGTCGAAGAGAGCGCTGTCGGTTCCAAGGTCGGTGCGGATGGTAGGCACGGTCGGTGCCGGGCTATAGGTGGCGCCGAAGAGTCAAACCGGTGCAGAGTCAATCGGGACTGGGAAGGCGTTGTTTTTCTCTGCCTCAAGTTCAGCGGGAAAACAGCGGTCAATGCCGGGGTATGCAGCCGATTCAGTCGCAGTGGTCGCGAGGGCAAGTGCAGCCTCGCTAGGAGAGCCCAAGGTTTGAGAGGGGCACTATGCCCGAGCAGTTTTTTTTTTTTTTTGTGGTTGCTGTGGCTGATTAAATCGGTATAGAGGACGATGCCCAGAGCCCGCGGGGTCTCCTTACAGCACCAGAACAGCTCTCAACATGGTATCTGACAACTACACGAAGCCCTGTTCAGTAAAAAAGAGAGTAATGGCCACTTACCATTCTCCCGAGAGGGGTCAAAACCAGCTCAAATCAGTAAACTGATGAGAGAATAAGGTAGCAGCACTCTCAAGAATGCTCAAAAGTATGATTCTACGGTGGATTAATTAAATTCGACGGTAAAAACCGACAAATCAACCGACAAGAAAGCACGAAGCAATCTGTGACCTGACCTGTCTCAGTGGAGTGAGAGAGAAAATGGCGATGTGCTACTGTGAGGACATCTCTCTTTAGAAGAGGTGGAAGGGATTTTCCCTTCACAGCAGGACCCTAATAGGGCAGCTTTTTTAATTATGCTCAGTGATTGGCGGTTAGAGGGGGCTCTTCCTATTCGGTAATGGTTGTCATTCAATTGAAAGGGAACGAGAAGTGAACGATGATACCGGTAACTCTTGTTTTCATTTTTTTGTAATAAGTTAAAAAAAACAAATACCATAACCATACATACAAATGCGTAAAGTGCTTTATTTCAAATGTTCAACACTTGGTTTTCAGCCATAATTTAAAGTCTGATAGATAATGCCATGGTGTTATTTATGATGAGTAAGCTTGTTGGTTGGCAGTGAATTAGACTATTTTTTTTTTTTTGTAATAGTGTGACAGGGAGCGTGAGGATCTGAGCTGCAAATCTCCCTCCCTACCTAAGAGGTCACTAAGCAGAGGTACTTGCATGCCTGTTCAGAGATGGGCCGGCTTGGAGAGAGGGGCGGAAAAGGAAGTCGGCCATCTTGGTGCAAGGCGGAATGACCATATTAGGGGACAAAATCACTGTGATCAGCTGTGTTGCATTAGACAACTGGCAGGTGTGCTGAGTCGCGCTGATCATGGGGTGGAGTCCCTTGGTATATAAGGGCTGTCATTTTGTAAGTGCGAGGCTTGTTGAGGTAATACTGGAGCTAGGTTCCTGAGCTGTGTGTTTGTTTATTTGGTTATTTTTGTGCTACGTGTTTGTGTTTATTGTCAGAGTGATACCTGACGCCAAGGAGCTGCCGCACCACTGCCAGCACTTTTCACCTTGGACACCGCACACCCCAGACAACAGAACTGGACACTTGAGCACCTGAGCACCTGCACTTTTCACCACCCCAGAAGTGCAACCAAGGAGCTGAGAGGGACTTGCTCTGTTGGAACTTATGATTTATATTTCTGTTGCTTTGAACTGTGTTTTTTTTGTTAATAAAGTTCACCCTACCATTGTGGGGTAGGGTATTTGCAACTTCAGAAGTGACTTTGTGACGTCTGCTCCACACCCACACCCACTGCACCATCACAAATAGGCATTGTACTGTTTGCTTATTATTGTTATATGATGTTGATATTATTATCTGGTTTCACAATTACATACTCAGTTATTAGCGCTTTGCTTTGCTGGTGTATCGATTAGTAAACAACATATTTAGGTAAATTGCAGCATTTGTATTGAATAGCATCTTTTCAAAAGTAAAAGTTGGACCCACTGCCAATGTTTTATCCCCCCCCCCCCATTTTTGGGGGCCAACAGCCGCCACTAGCTGAAATACAACCAAACTACTCACAACGATCAAGAGCCAAAGAAAGACAAGATGACATTTTGTCAAGGTATTAAAAAGAACTCTGGGATTACCCTGTGCCTTTTCCATGATGTTAGAATAAACACTAATTCTTGCCAATTATAATTCTGAGCCATAGACCTTCAAATGTGATTTCCATATATCCCTATGTATTGTTAAGCCAGTATCCCTCCATTTACAGTCAGCCCGTCACCCAGCTGTTTTAAGTGTCCTAAGATGTGAATTGTACCAAGGAGAAGTACGGTCCTCTTGAATCAATCTAGTTTAATTTGGAGCAATTGTATCCAAAACATTGGACAGGTTGGAACTGTAGAGAGAAACTGCCTCAGAAACATTTACATAATCAGTTTGGTTATTAGAAATTATGCAGAGCCTGAGTTAAGATAGATGGAACAAGCTTTCTTTTTGGCTGATAAGATATACATTTTACCTCAGGGGGAGTTGGGGGGGCAGATTCAAATCTACAATGAGAAAAAAAAATGATCAGAAATTGCAACATCAGTGACAGTTAAATTAGTCAAGTCTAAACCCTGAGAAATCAGATGGTCTAATATATGACCATGACAATGAGTTGCAGAGGTAACAGATTGAATGCAACCTAAAGAATCCACAAGAAACAGTAAGTCCTGGGACAGGTGAGAAGTAGGGGAATGAAAATGAAAGTTGAAATCACCAGTTATGAATGATTTCAAAAAAAGAGAAGCAAAATTTGAGAATTCACTAATAAAAAAGAGCATTATGTTTTGGTGGGCGATAAATAATAGCAAGAATCAATAAAGACATTAGTTTATATCAATATGTTAGTGTTAGGGTGGCACGGTGGCATGGTAGGTAGCGTTGCTGCCTCATAGCGTCCTGGGTTCGATACTGGCCTAGGGGCCTGTCTGTGTGGAGTTTTCTCTGGGTGCCCCGGTTTCCTCCTACAGTCCAGACATGCTGTTCAGGTTCATTAGTCATTCTAAATTGCCCTCTGTGTTTGTGTGTGTGTGTGTGGTGCCCTGCGATGGACTGGCGTCCTGTCCAGGGTGTAGACCTGCCTTGCACCCTGTGTCTGCTGTGTTAGGCTCTGACTCACCGCGACCCTGTAAAGGATTAAGCAGTTAATGATAATGGATCGATGTTAGTGTTATCCCTGAATTTCTGACAGATATATTCTTAACACACATAATCCTCCTGTTTGTCTCTACTAATATAAATGTCATTGACAACAAACATAAGTGTATGAGTGACAGTTTGACTGTGTAATAAAAATGTTGAAGTAATTTAAAAAATAATTAGAAAAAATGTTGGCTCTGAAAAGTCAAATTGATGCCCATGGATAACTGACCTCGAATGCACACAACATTATATTTCTTCTGACATACCCCTAATCTAAAGCAATAGCAGTATCACTGGCATGCTTGGCTAGTGTTGACACACCACTAGTGATGCCACTGTCTGGTTCATAATAAGTTGATTAATTATTTAGTTTGTTGTCAAGATGAATTCCTAGCTGTATTGAGTTACTGAATGCTTTAGATATGGCTAATAAGTGAATTACTTGTATAAAAAATAAGCCTAAAATGACATGGTGTAATATTTTCAATCCTGTTGCACATTTGGTAAATCTTTCTGTAATGTTATTCTGTACTGAGAACATGAGACATTCAAATTCCATGTTAATTATGAGGTTGGGTGTTCATTTTACTAACAAGGCTTATGTTTTTACACCATGTACTTGTATTAAATTGAGAGAAGTTAAATGCCAGTTAAAAAATAACAAATTGCATTTTCAATGGCAGTTAGCTTGGATCAAATAAAGCAAATAACAAATTAGGTAGCTGAAATCTGTGATTTATGTTCTTGTTGCATGGCACCCAGACTCTCTCAAATAATTGGGACTTTAATTGGTTTAACCAGGAGGAAAGGGCTACTCTATAGTGCTGTACCATCAGACACTTTTCAAAATGAGGAATATGTAACCTAGTCATGTTGAACAGCACTATGATAAACAGTGAAAATGTTTCTGATGCAAATAAAGGTTGAAACTGAAAACATCACATGCTATACTTTAAATACTATGAATTATATTGAAGCAAAGCCATTAACTCTGTTGCAGCATACTGAAGAAGATTTGCTATTGAGTATTGACCCACCCAGCACTGCAGATAAGGTTTTGGGTCATTGAGTAATTTACTCTCCAATTTAGTCACTACATGAGTAAAATGTATTTTGGGTAGTTAAAATTCAACATTACTTTAAAAGTGTAAAGAGTACTTTCTATAAGTACCTTACACCATTTAATGGGGTAACTTATGGGGTATGCATTAACTACAACGTTACATTTTGCATGCGAGTGGATTCAACTATAGGTTTTTTTGCTGGTTTAATTCAAAACCCAAACTTATTGGTCATGTGTTTCTGGTAATTCCCAGGCAGGTTACAATTACTTGTCCCAGCATTCTCTAGTTACCACATGCAGTATATTCACAGTTGACAACTGAGATGCTGGGAACCATATCTGGAGTGCTGGAATCACCTTTTGGAACTGTGTGAGGAAATTAATATCTTTCTTGCAAACAGCAACAGTTTCAGAAATTTGGGTTGGCTTTTGTTAACATATTCAATATAAATCTTGAATGTGTTTTACTTGAGATGTAATTGTGGTAGTCATTCACTAACTTTCCCTTTGGTCTTCACAAGTGGAATTGGGATCATTGGAGAGATTTTTAGCAATGGAAGAATGCAAACATAAGGGCAAAGTGCTTTACAATTGAGCTTCATGGAGCCATCCCCTTCTTGTTGTGATTTTGAAGGGAGTGTGAGCTGGGCACTGGTGGAATTCAGTTAGCACTGACCGATGAAGAGCAAGTGGGAGTCAGAAGCTGCTAACAAATCAGGAGCAATGGACATTCCCTTTAACAAAATGACAGCGCTAGCAATGGCATTTGCTGTGATTTTTATGATCAAAAAGCTGCTCTTTACTGCCATAGCACCATTTGTTAATGCCTTATTTAGAAATTACACTTTGTAGTGGCAAAACAAAGTACTGAAGCTATACTAAAAATAATGGTACATTGTAAACAATTAACCTTTACTAAATGTTATGTTTAATTAAATTAAATACCAACTTAGTCAAAATGCACATACTAATTAATGTTTACTAGCACTTTATTAAAAAAGCGTATACTATATTAACTCAGGTGGCACAGTTCAATCCGTTACTTGAATTTATAATACATTTCCTGAGTTTCTTCATCAAAATCAAAGACGAATTCCCTCGTCATCAAAATTGGGCCCTATATGTTCAAACTCACATTTATGCCACACAGAAACTACAAAACAATGGTTCACTGTCTATGGATTATATATGGAAGTGAGATATTGGAAGATGTTGGACTATCCTTTCATTCCCTTCATGGAAGATTGACTTCTTGCCTGTCTTGACATGACACAATCACCCATGGTTTAAATGCAAGCAACTCTTCAGCATCAGTACAGCAAAGGCAGTGATTACTCATCTCAGTTCCACTATTCCTATCCATAATTCTCCCTCCAATAATGATTTCTATAAAACATGTGGACATTTTCTATTTCAAATTGAATATCTATATATAGACATGTGTTTGATAGGTCTACTTTTTTCACTGTTTCAGCTGAATATGATTTAATGGTGAGGTTTTTGCATCCCAAGGCAGAACATTCATATCACGCATTCTCTCTTTCAGAAGCAAGAAAGCCTCCACCAGAGCTTTCAACGCTCCAGCTTTCCTCCATACTCGGATCATGGCAGCCATTTCCACAGTCAAGGCTAAAGCTAATTCCCATCTAGTATGTCCGCTCATCCTCTCAAATACTACAGCATTAATACATGGTGAGAGATGTGGTACGAGACTGGATCTGTCAAGATTATGAGTTAAGGAGTTCCACTATTAGGAGAATGACTGGAGTTGTGAAACCCAAATCTCTGAATGTGAGTTCACCTTTTCCATTCCAAGCAGACATGACAGTAGCAAACCACTGATCGATCCTGTATTAACCAACACATAGGATGTTCTAGACATCAGGATGTGGTACTCCTTGCTGCAACACTGGAACCCTCAATGAATGTAGTTCCGGCTGCTCATCTTCAATACAGATCACCAAGTCACTTTAGCAAGAACATCAACTGCTGTTGCAGTTTTCTGCAACCACCCCTCCGTCCTCAAAAAAAAAAAGTAATGTTCCTAGGTCTCCGACAGACATGCAGAACAGAAAGTTAGGCTCTGGATCCGCATTTATCTGTGACGGTGGTGATAGACTGTTGCAGGTTTGGGAAAGGCTACATGCTGCTCTTGCTGGATTGCAAGAGCTACATATGCTGAACTTGAAACAGTCATACTTGATGCAAGAAGCATTAGCAGCGGACCAAAACACGTCTTCACTGTTGTCCCAGTGAGGGAAGAATGTTGGATAGCTACTCTAAGGAGCAGTACTTGGAAGTGATGATAGCCGTATTAAAGGAGCAATTGGTCCTCAAGTTCTGGAGTCTGGTTCCCAACGTGGACTCTTGTCCCCCCCTTCAAGGGCCTGACGTTTGTCTGAACTCTCTCCAGTCTCCTCTGCTCTGCATGACAGTTCATGTCTGAGGCTTTAGCTCCTTCCACCCGGTTTGCCTACTCCACCACCTGGTCAACATTCCTCCTATTCTGCACCCAGAACCGGATCTCTTATTCACTCAGCAACCTAGACTACTTCCTTGCATTCATTGCCTACCTACGGGTCTCCTTGAACCTCCTCCCTTTATCTATCAGATCTTACATCTCCGGCATTCAACATCAGTTCCGTCTTTCGTCCATCCCGGCTATCTGCCTGACTCCGCGGCATGGACAGTGCTGTCCCAGCAGCCATTCCTTCCAGGCTACCAATATCCTCAGACGTCCTTTGACTTCTAATCTTCTCGCTCAGGAAAGGCTGCTTTAATCCATCGGATGACCCCAACATGGAGGTGCTGTGTCTATGCTTTCTTCGGCTTCCTTCGTTGTTCAGTATTCTCGGTTCCTTCTCCATCCAGCTTTCCAGTGCTTGGCTTGCAATGCTCTGACCTATCCCAGCTTCCCGGTGATCACTTTATCCTTCTCCTGAGGCGGATCAACTAAATAGAGATCACTGCATCCAGCTGTCAAAGAGTCATTCCTCTCTCTGCTCCAGCTCTGCTTTAACCAGGTATTTCATGACCAAAAGCTGTCTTCCCTCAGATCCTCTGTTCTCAGACCACTCAGGTTATATTATCTTCCCAGTCTTCCCAGCGACAGCAAGTGGAAGTGACAGCATGGGAGAAGTAAAGTGCAGAGCAGTTTAAAAGCAGTTGGAAAGCAAGTTGACGTCTGCAGAAGAAACTAAACTTAAAAAAAAAAACATCAACATGGTCTTCAAGCCAGTAATCTGTGACATCTGCATGATGTGGGAAATCCGAGAAAACCCAGCACAGCTAAACCAAGTGTGCGTAAAGTGACACGCGATCCAGGACTTGCATAAACTAGTAAGTATGCTAGAAATGAAGCTGGAAGAAATGAGACAGCAACAGGATCTTGAGGAGCTTGCACATCCACAATTCATGGAAGTCTGCACCACCCCTAACAGACTGAAAGCCACCAGCAAGTTCAATTTGCAGTTTGGACCCCCTTACTACAACAGCGTGCTGCCTTCCGGGAGCCTCTGTCAAGCACATCACTGAGAACGTGGACAGGCTCCTAGAACGAACAGGAGACGACCCAGTAGTAGTCGTCCACATTAGTACAAACAACATTGGAAGAGACAGTCCAAAATCACTGCAAAACAAATTTCGAGGCTTTTCATACTGTTTTGAGATCACTTAATTCTTTTGAATAAGTTGTGCCATATTGGTTTTTATATTAATTCACTATTTTCACAATTCCTAAAGGTGTTCCTCAATGTTCTAAACTGGGCCCTACACTTTTTTTCAATTTATATTAATAATATTATTCAGGTAATAGCCAACTCTCATATTCATCTTTATGCAGATGATGCTATTTTGTATTCAGTCGGTCCTATGCTGCCATTACTAATGTCTGATTTGCAACTTAGCTTTGATAAAATTCATCAGGCCTTCTATGACTTATGTCTTTTGCTGAACATGTTTTACTTTTAGTAAGATTGAATTAGAGCAAGTAGCAGTTTATAAAATTTAGGTATTTGGCTGGACAGTGCTTTGTCTTTTAAAACCCATATTGATAAAGTTCAATCTAAAGTTAAATCTACAATTTACACGTTCCGCTAGGTATACTTAAGCTTGCCAGGATTCGATTATTTTTTTTTTTCAGTTTCGATAGATAAAATCTAAGTTTATTTTTAAGCCTATATTTCGATTTTTATCGACGTTTATTTTCAGGACGACTTCACACAACCAGGCCCCAATGAATAACAATAATTTGAAAATGGACAACAAAGTAAAGCATGACCTTGTGCCAAATTTATCAATTTTAACGAAAAACGTTAATGAAATATGTATGTTTACTTGATGCAAAAAGAAAGAAACCACAGAGCACCCATCAATAATTTTACATTACAGGAACACACAATCATTTTAATCTAAATCTGTAAATCATACTATCATTAATTACCTTTGCTGACAGAGAAGTTCAAACATAACATTTTACAGCCAACGCCAATTGACACACAAATGATTGATTTTCATTAAACAAGTGAAGTATAGTCAGCTAAGTGACTTCCATTCACAAAATAAGAGATTGTCGTCCACACAACTTAATTAGCTAGCTAGCTATGATCAGCCAAAAATGATGGAAATGACACGTTACATTCAAGCCCTCATATCTTAATTTTTATTTTCATGATTTACATTACAAGAGCATGCAACTACATCAATGTCTATAATATCTATAAATTACATACCTCCTTAACTCGTTCTTTGAGAAGTTGCCAAGCTGGGACAAACAACAAAAAGTGCAATGTTTTGTTTTGTCTGTTCCTTTTATTGAGCACTGCAGGCTGCTGCTGAATTCCGAAAGGCCTCGAAGCGCGCGGTAATATCCTTATTGACGTACAGAACGTTGAGTCCCTACCACTCATCACTGATGCACACGCAATGTTTGTTCTGCACTTTTCTGAACAAACTAAATGACCTCTCCACACAGACCGATGTGACAGGCACTGCAAGTACACGCAGTGCCACACTGGACATGCAGACAGTGACTGGGCTTCACTTTTCCAGTATTCCAGTGGTGTTATGTTGGTGTCAAGGGGCATCTCCCATGCCATGTACAGGTCAAAATCATGCTTTAAATCTTCATTGCAAGGGAAAATGCAAAGGATGCTGTTGTATTTGGTGACATTGCGTGGCTGCTGCACCTTGATGAATTATAACTGGTGTTTTTTATCTGAGTCATCACTGCAATCTTTATATTATGGTTGAATGGCCTTCATTACACACCAGGTGACTGCATCATTGGCTCAGGTTAGTTTATAGAACCCTGGCTTGGAGAACCCCACTATGTCGTGCTACCTATTACAGTTCTCTCCTTCAGTTTACAAAATTTAAGATCAGATTAATTTATTAGATGGGTTCTTCCCAGAGTGTCCACTGTTTTTGGGTGTAGTTGATTCCAGTTTGCTGCTACTTACGAATGGAATGAATTTCAAATCATCTTCCAGGGGTGGAGGAGCAAGGATCCTGTGCAAAAGAAAGTAGAAAACAAAAGCAGGTAGAATTGCAACAAAACCAGTCCCCAACAATTGTAATCTTTCTTGTGATATCTTTGCTGCTTCCTCATACATTTTCTATTTTCTAATAACTTCCACAACACTCAGTAATTAGAAAACAGAAGAGGTGTGAGGATGTATTCAGTAGATTGTGTAAGCAATGCTTTAATTTACTGCAACAGTGATACTTTTCTGATTCTGTGAAACAACAACAACCCTAGTCCTTCTCTTACTAAAGTTTACCAAAAGTTTAGTATTTGTTGTCTAACAGTGAAAGAAACTAGTACTTCCCTTGTTTCTCAAGCAATTCTTTATCCACTTCTGAATGGTTCCCATGTTTGATCTGTTCAGTGTCCACATTGTTTACTCCTGCAATCCCCTTGCTGGAGTCTAAAAAGCATGTATGGCTTCCTGCGCGCCCTTGTTCTCATTCCTGCTCAACTCAACTCTCTTTATTTGTGGTTCTGGTTTTATAGAAGTCAATTGAATGGCATGCATCTGTGGCAATTAAAGTTTGGATCCTGGGAAAAGTATGTGACTGATTGTGCTCAATTATTAATTTGGGGAACACGCAAAAAGATATAAAATATGAGAGAAGAACTTGCCTCAAAGTAATATATATATATATTGGACTTGTCTTTACTATTGGCATTGCTTGACTAAAACTGAATTATTTATTTATTTTTTTTCTGTGTGGTTACTATTATTGTTGATAATTATTATTGCATCTGGTTGTGTTTATATACCCGATTAGTTAGTAATGTAATGCCTTTTTCTTCCCTTCCCTAATATGTCTGTTGCGCGTATGTTTATGTATATCTTAAATTATTGATCCTATTTATACTATCTTATATCTTGTGTATTTGTGTCTGTATATGTGTGTGCATGCTTGTTTCTGTGAGTGCATGTATGTCTGTTTGTATATCTGTATGTAGACGTGTATGTATGAATGTATGTGTATATGAATCGGGCGTGGGATATATAAATATGGTTTGAGAAAAGTGACTTATTTGTGAATAAGTAGAATATGCAGATACTTTTTTTCTGGAGTAACTATTGTCTGAGGATAGTCCAATACAAATTGTAAGAGGATAGTTATTGTTTGGAAACGATTTGATATAAATTGTGGAGGGTAACCATTATTTGAAAATAATTCAATACAGATTGTGAAGGGTAGCTATTATCTCAGGATATTTGGGTATGATTTATGGAGGGTGGTTACTATTCGAAAGTATTTAAATGTGAGTAAAGGTTTATTTGTACGTTTATTTCAAACAACTTACATATTGAGTGTTTTCAGGTGGTATTTGCTTTCTGAGAAAAATGTTTAAGTGTTTTAAATGGTATTTGACTTTTTTTGTGGTTGGTGTTTGAAAATCTTCAGATAATGTTTATTTTGTGAACATATATATTTAGATAGTTAAAATAGGCCTATTTGAAATAATTGGTGTTTACAAATAAAATATCAATTACAGCTGTATTTGTCCCAGGTCTGGTATGAATGTATGTAGGCTATACAATACTTTTTTTTTTTTTATTTTCACTTAAGTTGTTACTGAGGCCTATTATTTGTAATATTTGCTTTTTTATTTATTTATTTATTTATTTTTCTCCTACCAAAACAAATCAGAGTTATTTATGAATATAGCTCTTCTTCTTCTTCTTCTTCTTCTTCTTCTTCTTCTTCTTCTTCTTCTTCTTCTTCTTCTTCTTCTTCTTCTTCTAATCTTAATTATCTTTCACAACCAGTTTTTTTTAAGTTGAGTTGTGGAAGGATGGTGGGCAATTCATTGACACGGAGATGGGACTTTATTTATAACACCGCTTAGGCGCACTGATTTATTTAAACCTACAGAGGGCCCTGATGTCCGTGGCTTGAGTACCGGCAATGGTAAACAAGACCACGGTTATACCAACACAGGTGCACAGTCCACTGCAGGTACACACGCAGGGGTTCTGGAAATGATAATCACAAAGGGCAAAAGGCGAAAGAAAAAGGGAAAATGAAACACAGTAATAAAAGTACAAAATAAAGGTACTGCACTTGGCAGCGTTACCCCGACACTGCGTTGTTCACTCTACCTATACACACTCAGGGTCTGCCCAAGGATTCCCTGATCTCTATAAGCTTTCTCTTTTTTTTGGTTGTTTGTTTTTCTTTTCTCTTTTTACTTACTTATTTGTTTCGTTTTCTTTCTTTCAACCTTCCATGCTCAGGCTGGCGACAGAGCTTCCGCCAGCTGGCTGACTCGTTTTATCTGAGAGGGGGCAGACCCAAGGGAACCCCACAGCATCATTTAATCGGTGCAGCAACCCCCCAAAGCCCGCTCCTCAGCCACTCAGAGAGAGGGAAAGCCCACACACCCTCTTTCCCACCTCTACGTGTCAATGACGTGACTGACAGGCAGATATTGTAGGGCTGCTGCCTTCTCCCTGTAGCACTATGAATGCGCCCAGAGAGTCAGCGCAGGTCTCCCCTATTGCATGGGTGTACACATGTGCCGGCACATTCTGTACAAATGGTGTATTGTATTTTCTCCATCTTTGGTGTTTTTGGTTTTGTTTTTTTTTCGCTTCCAGCTTGCAGTTTGTTGCCAAGTTTATTGCTGCAACCTCAATAACTCCATTGGGTGTGTTGGGGCTCTTACACAATTGTAGGGTGCTGTATGCACACATAGATGGCAGACAGCCAGAGAGTTTTATAGACAAGATAGTAAGCTTTCACCCTGATTGGGAGGGTGATATGGGAGGACGTTGAGACACTTTTCCTTTCTTTTTGTTTCTTTTCAAATTTTTCTTTTTCTCTTTCTACCTTTGTCTTATTTCTTTTTGGAGTCACATCTTTTCTCTCTGTCGGGGGTTGAGAACTCAGCTGTGGTCTTTGTACATGGGGTATTATTTAAAGTATCTATTTCAGTAGGTCATTCAGCAGAAGTGGATGTTCTTATCATTTTATTAACTGGAATGTTAATGCTTTAAATCACCCAGTTAAGCGTAATAAAATCCTATCACATCTCCGGCAGCTAAGCGTTGGCATTGACAGCTCTTTCACTCCAATTTTAATGGCAATGCCAGTGGAGCAGCTACCTTGGCTAATAAATCTACACCTTTTGTGGCAGATAAAGCAACATTTTGATCCAAGTGGCCGCTATGTTATTGTAACAGGCAAACTATTTAATACTCCTTTCATTTTGGTTTTGATGATGACCAGTTTATTTTTAACCTCTTGTCTTCATTGCCAGAACTTGACTCTCATCATCTTATCTTAGGTGGAGACTTTAACTGTGTTTTAAACCCTGCTTTGGTCCGATCCTCTCCTAATCCTTCACCATCTTCCAAATCTTCTCTTGCTATTTGCTCATTTTTGATTACCTACCTATGGGGTCTCTGACCCATGGCGTTTTCTCTTTCCCAATGTAAGACTGTATTCATTCTTTTCCTCTGTTCATCACACCTACTCCTGCATTGACAATTTATTGTCCATTTTTTATGGACAATAAATTCCTCCCATCTATCTGTTCTTGTACATACAATACCATTGTAATATCTGATCATGCACCATTGGTTCTAGAATTAGCCATACCAAACCAGATTTCACCACACAGGTCCTGGTACGTGGCTCCTCTTTTGATCTCAAACAAGGATCTGTTCCATTTGTAACTGATTAAATAATTTTTTTTCTTTGACACTAACTCTATGCCTGAAATCTATGCCACTACTCTATGGGATACATTTAAAGTCTGTCTGCGAGGCTAGATAATCTCTTATACAGCCCAAATGAATAAGAGTGAGACTGACAGGCTGTCTAAACTGTCAGACCTCATTTTCCAATTGGATCAAAAATATTCTGTTTCTTCCCCCCCTGACTTATACAACCAATTTTTTTCTGGCCTGGAACCATAGGCTCCTCTGACAAAAAACTTTGTCTGGAGCCCTGATTTGTAATTTTGTTTAAATAAATGTATTTTAAAGAATAAACAGGAAACAAAAGCAAAACAGGCCTGTGATGGGTTATGGGAGGAAGTGATGTGACATGGGAAGCACGTAGTTGTGGTTGGATTTTTATTTATAATTCCCACAAAAGAAACTGCCTCTGTTACCAGCTATGGTAAGCAGAGGCTTAAAATGAAAAATATTCCAAACAGAACATAAACACTGCCACAGGGTTTTCAATAATCCACACCCCACAGTAGGTAGCTTAGGCTCCCTCTTAAAAGCCCAGGACAAGTAATTCCTGCAGCTCTCAAGGATCTCAGAGGGAAAGTCCGGACTCGCAGGCAGCCGGTCTGGGAATCCTCAGTCTGAGTGTAAACAAAACAAACAAACCAAAAACAAAAAAACAAAGACTCACCGAGCTCACGCAGAACAACTATCTCAGTCCAGGATAGCGAGACCAAATGGCAGAACCCCACAGCCTAAATAGTGCCGAGCCCTGCCCCAACAATCAGTGCACTGCCCCACCTCAGCCAATCGTCGAACGCAACACAGCTGATTGCAATAATGGGGCTCAACCATGAGGTTCTGCCCCAAGTTAAGATGGCCAACACCACCGTGGATTCTGCCCCAACCATGAATCAGCCATTCTCATGTGTGTCATTCCTTCCTGCACAGCGCAGCCAGTAGTCGGGAGGGCAAATTACAAGAGGGACTCCTTTCACTCTTGTCACAAGGCCGTAAAGCTTATTTGACCAAAAGTGCTTGACCAGTGTTACTGCAACACTTGCACAAGCAAATGAGACAATTGTGTGATGTTTATGTTTCATGATTAATTTACTGTATCGTGATATGTTTCGTATTTTATATTGTATCGTGAAGACGCTGCCGATACCCAGCCCTATTCCAGACCACTAAGAGAATTGTGGGGATCTTGTTTTTTCCATCCTAAATCTTGGCTACCACTTGTATGTAGATAACTTCTACACAGGGATAACTCTGTTTAGGGCCTTGAACACATCACAAACAATGGCTGGTGGTACAATAAGACCCAACAGGAAAGGATTTCCATGACAATTGATAGCCAACATTTTGATGTAAAACAGCCAAATCCCAAAATCCCCAAATTCCTGTAGCACAAAGTGTCGCAAGGGCCTCAGCAGAGAAGGGGTTAATGAAGCTCTGCATGGTGGTAATTGGTTGCTCTGAAGATTTCTACTGCAAAAAAAAATTGTAACACTCATTAACATCATCTCCACACATTACCATACAAGGAACAGATAAAAGCCCCAGTTTGCTCATTGACTGACAATGTCCTGTATTGTTGATAATTAAGTCAAAGGAGATTTTTTTTCTGCATTCCATGGAATGCACTGATTGTGCCACAGCCTGATAAACTCAAGTTCTTGCTTCCTCATCTAAAATTCGGGTGCGTATTCTTGTTCATGTGTGTATTAGAATTCTTTCTAAAATGTTCTTATGCAAAAAGCAAGCTAGGACTAGCACATATGTGTCTGGAGTCTTGATCACTACAGTGGTGTTTCCCTCATCAGCTCATAAAAAACCTCCCTAAAAGTCAAATAAATAAAAGTTATTATTTTTAAATAAATGAACGCCTATTTTCTGCTCATTTCTCCCCTATACTAAGCGCAATGCTATCTGACTTATTCACATCTCGCTCCCTTTCTCCAACACTTTGTGAGGCTTGATTTTAAAAATGAAGGAGGATCCCTTGGAATGTGGTACTTAGTCTCAATTTGAGGAACATAAAGAGCAGAAGCTGCTAAAGGACAGAGTGTGTGGCCAGGGGTCCCCTCTGACTCACGTGATGAGAATCCCCCTCCGGTGGAGGCGCGGATAGTGGTGGCCATAGAGGTCAGGGAAGTGAACCTCAGTTACCCCCAAAGGTTGGACCCCTGGCTCACGTGCCATTGCATAACCGATATGAAAGGAGGAAAAAGACATATGAGGCAAACAAGAAGGATACGATTTTTTTTTTTTTCCTGGACAAAATAAATTATGACTGGCCTTGCTATGTAAAGAACTCCTTGAATATATGAAATTATCTTGGGGCAATGCACTTTTCATGTAGAAATGACAGCTGTAATGAACATATAGCTGTGCAGAACCTCATTTCAACAGTTAATAAAAGTATGTAAATCGCATTGACCCAAACCTTTAATGATTTTACCTAAGAGGTATGCGTCTATTGTGAAACATGTTACATGGGTTTGGCCACTCTATTCATTAAAGTGCCAGTATTCAGATTTTTTAAAAATGTTTACTGGAACTTCATGCTTAGATTTTTTCTTAAATGGGGAGTGATTCGTCACATTTAATTAGAAAAACTGTCATTCCAACAGCCTTTTTGGTTGGTTTTCCGTCTGTTTTATACTTCTTGGAAGCCAGAACCTGCTTAAAGCTGGCCGGCTAGGTCAGGAGAGCAGTCCCTTTTCTCTTGAGGAATCTATTTTACAAACAGCACATTACTTAATTACAGTGTATTTTAGATAAATACAGGTGCATCCATTTACTCTTTTATTAAATCTTGTACTTTGTCTAAACTTTTCTTTTTTGTTTACACTGTTACATGTTTAGTTGCTGTTCAAGGTCTGTTTAGGGTTTGTTTTTGTTAGTATGTTCAGTTACAATTTTGTTCCTGATCCTCTTGAAATTTTCCAAACAGCTGTTCACCACTCAACCCGGTACTACTCGACAGACTCACCATTTTCTACGATCGTAATATTTTCATCAACCTTCATCCATCATCATCAGTACAGGACTCTATTCGGGACTTCATTATTTGTTGGTGAGATTATTCCTTTTCTGTGTGCTGGTTTTTTTCTACTTTACTTTGATACTGTGTTTCCTGTAGTTTTGGTTTTGTTCTTTTGCTACTTTGGATTTCATGCGCATTGCTTCACTGGACTTGTTAGGCCTAAATTCCATTTATCATCCATTGCCATCAAGAATGTCTTTGTAATTGTTCCCCGTATAATTATTCATTCACCTTTGTCTTTTTTGCCTGTCAGTGTGTTGGTTTTGTATTGGTGTGGTGTTTGTGTGTGTGTGGGTTTGTTGGAGGCCCACCAGACACTGCATTAATTTCGCTTTAGTGTTATTTTGTTTGGATGTTTGTTTAGTTCACTTTACTTTCTTGCTCACCTGTACCTTCCACATAACTAACTGTTCTCTGCAATAAGTTGTCCTTATTTATTATTTATTACATTATAGTTCACAACAATAAACCGTTTGTTTGTGAAATTGACAACTCTGACGTCCCTGCTTTTGCTATCTGGACTCTTGCTGACTTAGTTAGTTATAGATATTGGGCCAGTAGTATCTCTTTAGGGAGGACAGTACAACTGCTTCTCAGTTGTGCAGAGTGATTGTTACATGTTTACTTTTTTTTAATAAAGAGAAAATAAAACAATGAAATGTATCGCATGTAGTTCTCATGTCAATTACAATGTGTCATTATTTACCTAGTTTATGGTTTGCAAAATATTTTGACAATATTCTGTTTACGCACATGCACTGAGCCACAAATGCAATGTTCTTTTTGTGTAGTTTGCGAATCTCAACTATTTTCCTAAGAGAGATGTCCATACAATATGATACTTGGCATTATCCTGGGGCAAGTCATTTTTTTTATAGAAAAGCCTGCCTTAATGGAATACTGCTATATAGGGCTGTGGCTGGCTTGCTTTTATTATTGGATACTGGATACCTTGGGGCAATACATTCTTCATATAGGAATTACACATTTAATGACACACACTATAGACACCTTTGTCGATGTCATTGTAATACTTAATAGAAATACGTAATTTGCTGTGCTCCAAACTGTCATGTCTCTCTTCAAAGAGAAACGTAGATTAAATATTGATCAATCCTGTTTAAAAACTTGAGCTGCTTTTTCAAATAAATATGATTCTATAATATATGTGGGAAAATGAATTTATACTAGATAAGCCAGTTTTTAGACTTTATTAAAACCCGACAGCAGTGAATTTGAGGCTTCAGACATCAGTGCTGTGAGCAAGGATTCCGCCTCCTCTGGCTTTTCCCCAGACCTAAGTCTAGTTTAAAGACAGAATTTTGAGTTTTAATTTCTCTCGTGACCCTAGGGCTCTTTCGTAGAATGGTAATATTATGATCCTGAGGTCAATTATCTCATGATCTCCACATAATGATTTTTTAAATTTTTTTTTTATTCGATGGCCTCAATTTGTCGCCATAGATTTGTTTGTCTGCAGGAAGAATATTATAGACCACCAATAGCAAGCTCTTGCATCTGACATTATTTTATATTCTAAGTACAATAAAATGATCTGCCTTAGCAATTCTTACTAAATAGATTGGCACAGTATCCCGAACAGATAATCATCTCATCTTGCAAACAATTTTTTCAGCAATCTGCCTCACAAGTGCAGTGCTAGCTATTATATTACATTTAAGATATTATTGAAAATAATACTTCTGAATTATCCTTAAGTGGAAGTCACATGGTTGGGCCAAGTTCAATTGAGGGATACATTCGACATGGCTAGTTTGCTCCATGCCAATTGCAATAGAAAAGACATCTGCTACAGGTAAGTTTCAAACCTAGATTATGCCAAATTAAGTAAAAAATATTTTATATTCACATTTTTGTGAACAGTAAAACTAGCTATGTAATGCATAATGCCACAGCCATACCCAGGGGCATGCTGTGAAACAGTTGTTAAAATGTATATTGGGGGATGGATTTTAATTGACCCTGTGAGCAGCATATGCAATAATGTGCACACATACAGAATGTTCTAGAATTAAAGATGTATTACTAAAGGCATGTTCCTATAAATCTTGGAGAGTCTGAAGAGAGGAAGAAAAGGTTTCAAGAATGTGATAAGAAAAAAATGGAGCAAGAAATACATTTGTAAACACACTCAATTATATCTTTAAGCATTAGGTTTTTGTGGTGAGCTGTGGTCATTAAGGAAATTGAAAAAATCATTAAAAATAGTATGTGCTACAGAGTTCAAATACATTGCATTACATATTCACTACAGCTATGCAGAGTTACATAACAAAAACATTAACTAAAATAAAATTGTCAGTCCTTACACCATTCTGTAGCAGACAGCATGATGTTGCATTGTATAATTATTGCAGTGCATAATCTCAGCAGATCTGCACATCTCCAGCAAGTGATTGATTGTTTCCTGAGGACAAGCAAAATAGATCAGCTAGATATATAGAAATGCTCTTAATATGCAGTTTGCAAACATTCACCAAACAAAAAGCTGTCAAACAATCCAACTGCAGCGTCATGGCAACCATCCTGCTACTGTTCAAATCCTTTATGCTAAAAAGTGATACCCAAAGACTTTAAACTCCAGTTTCTTACCTATGAGCAACAATAATATTATCAGTAGTCCCGTCAACGTTGTGCTATAAATATTTTATTTACT
This sequence comes from Polyodon spathula, assembly GCF_017654505.1. Taxonomy (NCBI): domain Eukaryota; kingdom Metazoa; phylum Chordata; class Actinopteri; order Acipenseriformes; family Polyodontidae; genus Polyodon; species Polyodon spathula. The sequence goes on along the minus strand of NC_054534.1, from coordinate 52,530,416 downwards.
TCACAATTGGGAATATGCAGATTTTACAAAAAGCTTTAGAAAAATGTACACTTTCTTACTCCAAGTGCCCCATCATTTCCTGTTAGTCTGATACAAGAAATTGTATGGCACCAGAAAGAGCACAAAATACAATTTATACAATAAACTATGTTACTGTAGCAGAGAGAGCATAAACGCGGTTATAAATCTCCCTCCTGATCTGTATGGGCTGTCAATTCATTCCAGGGAAAGTTGGAAGTTGGCCATCCAGAAAAGGGGCAGAGCCACAATAACACAACTGGAGAAAGGGCAATTGCACCCGCCGCTACCAAGGGGGTGTGACTGGGCGTATACATTTGTGAGTGTTGCTTGTGTAAATAGTTAGCGGTCCATTTATTCAGCACCTGTCAGGCACATCAGGTCCAATTTATTTTTACACGTGCTGTTTATTTTACACCTGCTGTTTAAAATATTTAAACCTTTTAAACAAGTTTAAAAGGCAGTGTATGACAAAAGGACATCAGTACAGCATCTCCAGCCAAGCTCCACTCCTTGTTTGCTATATTTTTCACATACCTCTTTATAGATGTGCATACTGATAAATCCTCTCCTGATCACTCATTTTATCACCAAACCTCAATAATGTGATCCAAGTCATTATTTTATTACTATAACATCTCAAAAATGCAAATGTCTGTGATATTCTTTGAGCGCTGGATGCAGAAGCAGCTATCTCCTTTGTTTGTGTCCGTGTTATCTTTGTGGTGCATGAGGCTATCAGATACACCCTTTTGTTTTTTTGTTTTTGTTTCTTTCGGCTTCATTCGGCTCCTGTCGGTCTCATTTGGCCATTGAAAGGTTTTCTCAGCTTTTTTCTGGAGAAAAAATGACTAGAGACCTGTGCTTTATGTCTTTTTGATGTCAGATTGGAAAGGGAAAATTGTAATGTCGGACCTGGTCCAACAAAGGACCGCAAAGGGCTAACTACCCAACTGCTTATCCATCAATTTCCATGTGGAGTGCGAAGTCCAAATTTGTCACTCCCGTGAGAATAGCGTGTAGGCGCATATATCTGCAAAGTTTAACATGTCCCTAAGAAATGTACTTGACAGACCGGGTCATCTGTATATACACAGCTGTGAGTGGCAAATGGATGCCTGTGTATCTACAGAGCATAAAATGAGAAGACGTATTTTTTTGTTGGTGTTACAGGTTGTAAGGAAGCCTTGTCAGGTTTGGTGCTGGTCAAAACTACCTATTTATCTATTATACCTACACTTCACAGATAATAATTTATATAACAGCGCTATACCCCCATGCCTGAAACTGGGGAAGATACTGTATATGACATGATTGAACATTTGCGGTGCAAGTTTTCTGATGTGTATGTGCTAGATAAAGACGTTAGCATTGATGAGAGTTTGAAGTGCATCTGCTTTGAAATCTATCACACAAATTATTTCTAAAAAGTGACATGCCTGCACACATATTATAGTGTTATTATAATGCTTTTTTATAATAATTATAATTGTTTTGAAAACTGTCCAAATTGCTTATTTGAGGGCTAAGAATGAGAAATCTGAGCATTTTAACATGGAAACTGCCAAAATAAATGGGCAGCTGGGTGGCTAACGTGCTGTGTTTTGTCATTATTAGAAGCATAATACTTTACACACCGGGAGCCGAGAGCCACCAGCACCTGTTGCACTCTGCTCACGCTATTACCAGACTTGGTTCGTTTCATGCTTGTGTTTTGTAAACCATCAGGTTTTGGGATTACTGTTTAGGGACTGAACCCTGTGGTGCTTGGCTGGTTGTTACACATTGATGTGTATCACCAGCCCATTATTAGCACAGAACAACACAAACACAGATAAATAAATGCTGTTTAACTGTGGAACTGTGCTGGGTCAATTATTTGTTTACACAGCATCACTTCCACACCTGCACACTACGAACCACTTTGCCACAGTTACATATGTTTATATGTGTCACATATTGTTCTCCATTGCTGTTTCTGCTTAGATAATTATTTGCCAAAACTACTTTATTCCAGCAAAAATATATTCCAAAAAGACTCCTGAAGGCTTAATGGTAAATTGCGATGGGAAAGCATTCTATCATTGTATAGTGCACTAAGGCCTATTGGTGCAGTATTGTACACTGGTGCCCATGTAACAAGGATATTTCCAAACTTGCTGCACAGTGTTTCAATGAGCATCTTGGTCTGCTCAGAACTTAACACTAAAATATTAGTGCTGATGAGATCCAACTATACATTTCTGTTAAATCTCAGTTATCTGGAGTGCTGTGCTTTCAGACTGTCTGTCTTATATCCAAAACAGGATGAGTCATAATTTTTAAATTAAATGTTAATAAGATGGAGGCTGTGTGTCAGATCTAAAAAAAATATTTAAAATCCTGCTGTCACTATATTGTGACTTTGGGCAGTTGTTGTCTCGAGTCACTCAATGAGGAATCTGGGTGTTAGTTTTGATCCAGAATTGCGCTTTGATGCACATATTCGGTCTGTCTGCAAAAATTATTTTTTTTCATCTTAAATTTCCATTGCATGAGAGTAGATGTTAAAACTTTATGCTGATTTGAACTCTCACCAAGATAAGCTTTACAGTAAACTAATGTGATCCATCTGCGTCTCCATCCATTTGCGTTTCTTTCCATCTGATGATGTAGATATCCTTCTGTCTGGTGTTGATGGCTGAAGTGTAATGCTGGCTCCAGGGATCAGCTTATTTTGCCTCCCCAGCGCATCAGCACACACAACGGCTATGATGCTGGCTCCAGGGATCAACCACAATGCAGTCTCCCCAGTGTATCAGCATGACAACTGTTTGAAATGAGCTAAGTAGGGTACATCTCTGGGGTCTTCAAGTGGGCACCTTCCATCCTCAGTGTTTCGTTGACTAGCCCATGACACCTCAAGAGGGCTTGACAGTGATTCTGACATCCCAGCATCACCCCCCACTGTCCCCCACTCAACTCAACCTAGACTGCCTACCTGTACAACAGCATTTCTTTCTTTGCATTGTGCTTGAGATCCCTAACCAGAATCTTTCTGACTCAACCACAGCCAGTTGCTGCTCCTCTGTTTCTTCAGATAAGTTACTCCCTGTGCAACGCAACTCTTGGCCTCTGAATCGGACGTCTCTGAGAAACTGTGTTGTAGAGTGTGCCACAAATCCTCAAACCCACCTCCACTGGGTAAACCCAGACTCTCCATCCTTGCCTTTCCCCTTCAGCTTCTAGTTGAGCATACTGAAGTTTTTTCCTTTCATACACCTCATCTACAGCATCCTCCCATGGCACTGCTAACTCTACCAGGTGAACAAGGCGTGCTGATCCAGACCACAAGACAATGTCTGGTCGAAGGTTAGTGGTGGCAAAAATAGCTGTTGACCAACATCTGCCAGCATTTCACAGTCTCTAGCAGCTTGCTGTCCTGTCTGGTGCTTGTGTTTAATGTTTTGATGGAACTGGTGACAACTTATTGGTCATTTTACGCTTGTCTTCCAATACTAAGACCAAATATCTCAGCACCTGGTCATGGCGCCAAGTAAACTGTCCTTGGCTAAGACCCACCTTACATCCTGTCAAAATGTGCCTTAGTATTGCAGGTGATGAACACAAATGACATGAGGGATCTTCTTCTACCCAGAGGTTTAGGTTCTGTGGTGATAGGAGAACATCATATGTTGACCTGATGAGGAAACTGATCCTGCTCTGTTCCATTGTCCATAGGTCTTGTCAGCCGATCTACATACTAGTTGTTCCACACTCTCCCATCTCATCCATTCTCCCTGCTTGGCCTAGGAAACAGCCTTTACGCACCTCATCCTCCTTGCATCTCGTTGACTACCAGATTCCTCTGAGCTGGGGTTGCCTTGTGCCATGTAGGAGGAGCTGAACTGAGACCAAGACCCCCTTCCATGAACTTGTCCCATGATATCACCAATTCAAAGGGCAGCCTTTGCATCTTCCATGGCTTTCTTTGCCGCTCACTTTCTTCCAGTTAGGTGCTACGTCCCTTATGCATTTGTCGCGTGACTCTACTAATGTCACTTACAGTCAGACCTTGGCGCACTTAAACTCCTTGGTTAGAGTGGAGGCTGGTAGCTGCAGTTTTCCTTTACCATAAAGTTCCACTCTGCTGAGGCAGTGTGGAACTCTCAACCATTTCCTGACACATGAACTGTTTAAAGCTTCCAGCTTCTCTACTGTTGTCAAAGAAACCTTGTTCCAGAATTCAACCGCTCTCCTCCCACTACCCATTTTGATGCCCTACTAATTATTTCCATTGCCATGGTACAAGCCAGTGGAGAAATGATGCATCCTAAAATATTGCTTTTGTTCGTCCATACTTGGACACAGCTGCAGCAAAATCCTTAATCCATGCTTTTGTTACATCAGGGATGGATTACTGTAATGCTTTTTATGCCGGGCTTCAATTGATTCAAAACTCTGCGGCTAGAATCATGACACGTACTAGGATGCAACATCACATAACCCCCATTCTGTTAGGCATCCATTGGCTCCCTGTAACTCACAGAATAGGGTACAATGTAATTCTGCTTATTTAAGGCTTTGCATGACCTGGCACCTTCCTATTTGTCTGAACTTCTACAGCATTACATAATAAATCGAGCACTGTGCTCTGTTGATGCCTACTTACTTTGTGTACCTTCTTTTTGGACAGATGCTTTTGGTGCAGGCTCCTTTCAATGTCTCGCTCCTAAACTTGGAAATTTCTTCGCAGAGACATCAGGAGTGTTCCCAAAAAGGTGCAGTAGGTCATCGTTTATAATATTATGTGATCATAAGGCTGTGCTGAGATGTTTTGTACATACTGGCCCATATAAATGGTATAAGTTTTATAAATTGTTTTTAATACCTGAAATAGTTTATTTCTCTTTTAAGATTTTTAATATTGAGAATTTATCATTTTGTCAGTATAATAAATGTTTATAATTTATCTTCCATACATCAAGCTTTTAAAACCTGCAGGTACCTCTTTTCAGCTTAATTCCCTTGTCAAAGGCTTTGTAGTTACGCTGTCAAATTCTAGAATAGGTCTTACATGTTTACAGAACCTGACATATCTGAGATCACCTTCCAGTGATTTAACTAAATGAAACAATGTCAATGTACTGTATCTTTACTTCATGTAGTTCCTGTTGTGTAGATGCCACCTGCACTGAATCTATTAGTGCTTCTAAATGGGTTCCTGTTAACAGGAAGAAAATTTTAAAACGGCATGCCTCAGTGTAACCATTTCATTTGTGCTGTTTTAAAGTCAGCTGTTTCTAGTGCTGCCAGTAGTATAGGCTCACATTTAACAGTAGATGGCTCTGACATATTTAACAGGATCAGCTGAAATACGATTTTCAATAGGCCTATTCTCCTCAGGGCAGTCTACAACATGTGGTGTTACCATGATTGCATCTAATGCTATTGTGTTTTCAATCAATATATCTGATACCATGTGCTGAATGCTGTACCTGGCCATGCTGATCCTGTTACACAGACCACTGCAGAAGTACAGAGCCACTGTTACTACCCTGAACCTTCTGCAGTGTATCCTGTATATGACTCAAAAGGGAAGCAGTGACAGCAACACAGACACTAGGGTATTGCTTCAATAAATATTGTTATAACACTGCCATGGTTCCTCTTTTGTTTTCTTTTTTTCCACCCCCCCCTCCCCCCTTTGCTATTATTGCCCTATAGCCAGTATGTTTTTCGTTAGTCCTGCAAAAGCTCTCCACTTATTTTTTAAATGTCAACCCCAAGCTGTTTCATTGATCCATGTTCCCTTCCTGTCTTATTAACATTAATGTTCCTCCTAACACCTTATAGATCTATGCCAAAGGCAACTGTACTGTATATCAACCAAATTAAAATACATTGCCTAGCTTAAGTTTGGATAAAGTGTAAACCAGTGACACCTTGTGTATGAATGTGCCGACGATTTAATTTGAAGCCTAAATAATGTATTCACATAGACTGTAAAGATATAAATGCTTCTTGTATACTGCACCTATTTAAAGTTAACCCCTTAAGGTACACACACCATTCAGAAGCTGTTCAAACTTAAAATAAATTTGAGAGTAACTCAAGTATCAAGAGGAAACTGACAATTTGGATCAACAGATCCAACCTTTCAGTAACTTTTAAACCATGTTTCATGCACCTCTTTGCAAAAACAAGAAGGTTAACAACATTTTATTTGGGGACACATATTCCCCTTGTACCTTGAAGGGTTACATGGTATAGGGCAGTTCGACTATACTAGTTTCCCTATCAGACTTGCATGTAAATGTGCCGAGCTGGTCCGCATGGGGAAACACTTGTCAAATGACGTTCAACTTTTGTGTTCTGTTGTTGGCTTGATTTATTAGCATGGTTGGTTGGGCAATTAATGTATAGCACAGCTGCCTAGCCAGTACTAGGCTGGGAGTCTGACACTGGTTAGAATGTATATGTAGGGCATGGTATGGAGGGATTCAATAAAGTGTGCTTGAAAGATTAAGAGCGGATGCAATAGTTTTTTGATAAGTTTCCCTGCTCAGGATAATTTCAAAACTTAACCTAGTTTCTGGTGTGTCCTCCTTATTCATTGTCGTCACGACCCTCCACTTGCAGCTTTAATGTACTAGCTGCTGATTCCCGATGTTAACAATCTTGTATATTATTTTTTGTATTGCAAATCAATTGTTAAAAATTAGAAATCAATAATATTATTATTGTATGATATCAGTTGGATGGTTTTCTTCCTAAACTGTTCCCATTGTCAACTGAATTAATTAAAACTGCAAGTTTTCTGCCAGCATTTGAACAAAGCCAATTACATTTATTCAAATTATACAACAGTATAAGTTAAATAGTAACAGTTGACTTGTTGTTCATTATTACAAATAAAATACATATTTCAGTGATTAATTATACAACAAATGATATGAAATGAATACTCAATAGACATTGTAGTTGCTGAGGGAGATTAATATACGATCAAAGACAAGATTTATATATTAACTTCATCTTTATCGTAATATTAACTGGAAATAATCTGGGTTTAATAAAAGCATTAGACCAAATAACAGATATCTTGTGAGCAGTTCTATTTTGTAAAATATGTATTTTGTAAATATGTAAGTGTATTATATTGAAATTTTTCAATAGTGAATACTTAGAGGACTCATCAGTACAGCAGATACTCAACCCTTACTGTAGCTCTTACTGGTATTATGGGTTGGGAGATTGTGAATGAATTTCTTGCTACCTAAACAGTCTGATTGCCACTTATCCCATTTACTCTATTCGTAGGGACTTGCTGTCACTCAACTTCAACATATATATATATATATATATATATATATATATATATATATATATATATATATATATATATATATATATATATTGTAAACGATCCTTGCAACTCACGTCGTTCGTTGCCCCTTTAAAACAGACCCAGGACTCAAAATTGATTTTTTTTAGCACTTGCGTGCACTTTTAAATAAACACAAATCATAAACTAAAACAAACAGAAATAAATACCTAACTCCTTTTTGGAGCGCTAACTAAACACAGACTGGTCCCTCACTGACCGTAGGACGGCTAAGCTGTTTACCTGTCATAAACACCACCACACAAAACTCACACGAGCTTCACACAAATCCTTTTCTTCTGATATGACTGCTCTCACACACACACGCAGTCGGGCTCTTCACTCAGCAGCCCAAGCAGACTAGGTGCCTCTCTTAAATACCCTGCACCTGGCTCTAATTTACAATTAGCACCAGGTGCAGGGGATTAACTAAACAATAAAGCAATTAACACAATTAACACCCATTAGCCCGTTCACCCAAAAGTGCATATTCACATCGTTTTAGCAGGGAGGAATTTTAACCCCCTCCCTGCTATCTTACATATCCTCCCCCCCAAGTGTGCAACACTGACTGGCCATACCAAGGCCACCCCCTCCCCTAAAACACAACCACCCACACTCAAGTCCCGAAATGTCTATTTCCGCCCTCTTCCACGGGCGGACTTGAGGGTGGGTCGAACCTTCCGGCACATCTGGGAAGGGACCATGAACCGGGGACAAGGGACCCCATCGGGATAACAGGGCCGACCAAAGCGACGACCGGGGACCAGGAGGATGCAACAGTGGACAGAGGTTTTCCACTGGGGACCAAAGCAGCAATGTCCGATCACCCAGGGGAAGCGAAGCAGCGAACAGGGGGAGCACTAATGACGTCTAGCAGCAGCCCAGCGACGTCTGGGTGTTCGGGGAGAGCGGAGAAGGGAACCAGGAGAAAAGCTGTGGCCAGTGCTGTAGACTCCTGGGCTCCAGGTCTAGAGCAGGGAGGTCTAGGAATACCAGCAGGGTGTCCAGGAGCACGGGGCGGGACCGCACCTGACACTGCTGGACTGGTTCGCTGGGGTGATGGAGGTGGGCACCTCACCTCCTCCTTTCTGGGCTCTGGGAGCAACGGCTCCTCTCTGGGCTCTGGGAGCCATGGCTCCTCCTATCTTTCTTCTCTTTCTCTCTGGTTGCTTGTACTTTTTATCCATTAACCTTTTTCTTTTCCCTCTGGGCTCTGGGAGTGGCAGCTCCTCCTCTCTGGGCTCTGGAAGCAGCAGCTTCACCTTTCTGGGCTCTGGAAGCAGCAGCTCCACCTCTCTGGGCACTGGAAGCGGCAGCGGGGCTTTTCTTGTCTGGTCCCATTTTTGGAGCAGTAGCTCCAGCTCCGTCGGTTTCTCTTCTGTAGGCTCTGGGAGCAGCGACTCTGGGTCTGGCAGTCCAAACTCCTGCCTCCACTTCCTGTTCTGCTCTTCTTGAGCAGGAATCGACTCTTTTAATCTTTTGTTGTGCTCTCTCTGAGCAGCGATTAATTTCCACAAACTCTACATTTTATTGGGTCATAGGGGCACCCACACACAATGCCACCATATGTAAACGAACCTTTGCAACTGACGTCGTTCGTTGAACCTTTAAAACAGACCCAGGACTCAAAATGGATTTTTTTTAATGCTTGCGCACACTTTTTAGCAAACACAAATCAAAAACAAAAACAAACAGAAATAAACACCGAACTCCCTTTTGGAGCGCTAACTAAACACAGACTGGTCCCTCACTGACCACAGGATGGCTAAGCTATTTACCTGTCATAAACACCACCACACAAAACTCACACGAGCTTCACACAAATCCTTTTCCTCTGAAACGACTGCTCTCACACACACACGCAGTCGGGCTCTTCACTCAGCAGGCCCTAGCAGACTGATTGCCTCTCTAAATACCCTGCACCTGGCTCTAATTTACAATTAGCACCAGGTGCAGGGGATTAACTAAACAATAAAGCAATTAACACAATTAACACCCATTAGCCCATTCACCCAAAAGTGCATATTCACATGGTTTTATCAGGGAGGAATTTTAACCCCCTCCCTGCTATCTTACAATATATATATATATATATATATATATATATATATATATATATATATATATATATATATATATATATATATATTGTGATGTACTCTGACCTTTTCAGCCGGAGTCCACGTTGTTCTTTCAAACAGGTGTCTGTTTCTTTAATTATTACACGACGCAATGGAAGTGCTCTGTAAACGCCGTGGCGTACGTTTATTAGCAAACAGAAGTTATAAACAAACAAAAACATAAAACAAAACCTAGCCCTTCTTTAGGCGCTAATTAAACTGGTTAACAGTAGTTCTATCTAATGCAGGGCAGGGTAAGCCTGTTCCCCTGTTTAAATCAATTCCATAAATCACCTAGACCAAATCACATTCAAGCACTTTTGTCAGAACTCGTACCTTTGTTTCGACACACCTTTCCACCGATCAGTTTCTTTCCTCGCTCTCCGTTTCAACCCTCTCCCCTGAACACACCAACTGAAAACCTTTTTAACCCCAACTTGATCACTCACATCTGATCAGCATTTGCCCATTAAATACACAATTAAGCAATTGTTACCTTAACTATACAATTAAGCAATTGTTACCTTAACTATACAATTAAGCAATTGTTACATTCGTCATCATACAATGTGTGTGGCTATCCCCAGGGTCCAAAAGCCTCCAAATTGACGTTTGGTACATACACATCATCACACACCCTCCCCCTCTGCACGATCCCGTGGGGTCGGGCATACAAGATTTTTGCTGGCTGTGGAAACCTAGACAGGAAATCAGCATTTATGTGTTCTTTACCTTTTCTATGTATTAAGTCAAAACAGTAGGGCTGTAATGTTAAAAACCACCTGGTTATTCTCGCATTCTTGTCTTTCTGACGATACATCCATTGTAATGGGGCATGGTCTGTAACCAGAGTAAATCTCCTTCCCCAGAGATAATACCTCAACGAGTCCACTGCCCACTTGACAGCTAAGCACTCCTTTTCTATTGTGGCATATGTTTTTTCCCTTGGTAGGAGCTTTCTGCTCAAAAATAAAACAGGATGTTCCTCCCCCTCACAGGACTGTGATAACACTGCCCCTAGACCCACTTCCGAAGCATCTGTTTGTAATATAAACGGTTTATCAAAGTCAGGACTTATCAAAACAGGCTCAGAGCACAGTGCTGATTTCAAGTCTAAAAATGCCCTTTCAGCCTCTGCTGACCATTTTACCATGTTAGACGCGGAGGCTTTAGTGAGTTCCGTTAAGGGCACAGCTCTTGAGGCAAAGTTTTCAATGAACCGGCGATAATAGCCAATAAGTCCGAGAAAGGCTCGGACTTGTTTTTTGTTCACTGGACGGGCACAAGACAAAACGGCTTCAATTTTGCTTTGCTGTGGTCTAATTAAGCCACGTCCGAGTGAAAACCCCAGATATTTTGTCTCCTGCAGAGCGAATGCACACTTCTTTTTATTAGCTGTTAAGCCTGCTTCCCTTAACGATCTCAATACCGCTTCCACTTTGTATACATGAGACTCCCAATCAATGCTAAAAATGACCACATCGTCAAGATAAGCTGCTGCATAGTGACTATGTGGCCTGAGTATCCTGTTCATAAGCCTTTGAAATGTGGCTGGTGCGCCATGCAGACCAAAAGGCAACACTGTAAACTGGAACAAACCCTGTGGAGTTACAAATGCTGTTTTTTCTTTCGACTCTGGTGACAACGGCACCTGCCAATAGCCTTTGGTCAAGTCAAGTGTGGTGATATACTTTGCTTTTCCCAACCTTTCTAGCAATTCATCCACCCTCGGCATTGGGTATGCATCAAATTTTGATATTTCATTCACTTTTCTGAAATCCATACAAAACCTTATAGTTCCATCAGGTTTTGGCACCATCAACACCGGGCTGCACCAGTCACTATTTGATTCCTCAATTACTTGTAATTCCAACATCGTTTTTATTTCTTTAGCCAGATCACCCTGTTTTGACTCTGGAATTCGAAATGGTTTCATTCTGACTCGGGCTCCCACAGGGGTAATAATACTATGGGATATAAGATTAGTTCTCCCTGGCAAGTCTGAGAACACGTCGTCATATCTATTAATTAGTTCTTCAATTTTAGTACTCTGTTCCGCAGTCAAGTGTTTACCAATTTTTATTTCAGTTACACTTGTCGTGCCCGGCAACTCAGGACCCAGTTCTAACTCTTCATACTGTACTGTGCCTACTAAAGGTTCCCTGTCTACCCACGGTTTCAGCAGATTGACATGGTAAATCTGGTATGGTTTCCTTTTCCCTGTCTGGCACACCTTATAGTTTACATTACTTAACTTCTCCACTATTTGGAAAGGTCCCTGCCATTTAGCCAAAAACTTGTGTGCATGTGAAGGCAGCAAAACTAACACTTTGTCTCCAACTTTAAACTCTCTTAAACGAGCACCGGCGTTATACGACGTCTTTTGTAGTTCTTGTGCTCTGACCAGATTTTCATTCACCAGCCTGCTGACCTTTTCCATTCTATCTCTCATTTTTAATACATACTCAACCAGATTGTCCCCTCTAGGTGGTGTCCCCTCCCACACTTCTTTGACAACATCTAAGATTCCCCTCGGCTGTCTCCCATACAACAATTCAAACGGGGAAAACCCAGTCGACGCTTGAGGAACCTCTCTGATAGCGAACATAAGATAAGGAAGAAAACTATCCCAGTCTTTGCCATCTATGCGCATTACCTTTTTATCATTTGTTTTAACGTTTTATTAAACCGTTCCACCAAACCATCCGTTTGTGGGTGGTGAACAGAGGTAGTATTTTTTTTTTACTTTGCACAACTTACACATTTCTTTCATAACTGTGGACATAAAGGGGGTCCCTTGGTCGGTAAGGATCTCTTTAGGGAAACCGACCCTAGAAAAGACCTGTATCAGCGCTTGTGCTATGTTCATTGAATTAGTATTCCTTAACGGTATAGCCTCTGGGTATCTAGTGGCATAATCCACAATGACCAGAATGTACTGGAACCCTGTTTTAGACTTTTCCAGGGGCCCAATTAAGTCCATTCCCACTCTCTCAAATGGCTCGTCTATGACAGGTAACGGGACTAGCGGGGCTCGAGTAGGTTTCCTGCCAGCGACTAGTTGACATTCTGGGCAAGCTATACAAAACCGCTCTACATCTTCATAGACTCCCGGCCAATGAAACCGCATCATTACCCGGTCTCTGGTTTTCTGTGTGCCTAAATGCCCTCCTAACAGATGGCTGTGTGCCAGCTGTAGTATTAAACTTTTAAACTTACTTGGCACCAGTAACTGTTCTAACCACTCCCCACATTCAGTTCTAGTGACCCGATACAAGAGATCATTTTTAACAATGAAATGGGGTACAGTCACAGTGTCCCTATTTTCCCAATAACATTCGTCCGGTACCACAGCTTGATTAAAGGCATATTGTAAGATTTTATCTTCTACTTGCTCCCGTTTGAAGTCAAAAGTAGACACTGCTAGCTCCTCCCACATCTCGGGGAGGTTATCTTCTAAATTTCCCCGTGACTCAGATTCCCTGTTAGGCTGCCCTGCACGCTTTTGGGGATCTGTACTTTTGCTTGTATACTTCCCCCCAGGGAGCCTTTGCGGCTTAGCTTGGGTCCTACACTTTTGACTTCGTGTCTTCCTAGTTTTTCCAGGTTCAGCTAGTACCTCCTCGTCAAACGGAAACAACTCAGACAATTCTTGGTCCTGGCCACTAGATGGCCCCGACTCCTTACTGGCAACAAAAACCTCTCGTAACTGTACTAAGCGAGCAAATTCGTTACAATCACGACCTACAATCACTGGATAAGGAAGCCTAGGTAACACCCCCACTTTTAACTTTACTTCCTGGGAACCTATTTTTAGATTTACGGTGGTGGCTGGGTAGGATTTAATATCACCGTGAATGCACATTATTCGTACCCCCGCCTGGTCTATAGAAAAGTGTTCCCCCACCAGGTCAGCGGATATCAAGCTCTGCCCACAGCCTGAATCTAATAAAGCTACTGTGCTTTTATCCCCTATTTTAACAGCAACCACATACTCTGTTTTTGGTGAACTGCATGAAAATAAGTTATTTACCGTAGTAACCACATGACAGTCCATTGACTCTACCTTCTCCCTTTCGGGACAATTTCTGGCAATGTGCCCCCAACCATTACATTTAAAACATTGCACACTGTTATACGGAAAACTCTGCATTTCAAACAATTTATTCTCCCCTGACCAAGGTCCCTTCACAGTTCTAGACCGCTCTTCAGCACCCCCTTTTTCCCACACATTCTTACCGGGATTCTCGGCGGTGCGTTGTTTCGGGCTTGAGGGGCGCCAGTTGCTTTTGGCAAAACGAGATGTGGGCTGGGC